>NW_027466464.1:14297500-14337500 GCF_050575085.1 Anarhichas minor | reverse complement strand
TTGTGAGCCACCAGCAGAGGGAGTCCTGCTAGAGTCTTCTCCAGGTCTTTACCCAGAATCTTCACTCCCTGAGCCGTACACACCTCCTTGTGCTTCTCATACTGGTTCTGAACCAATCAACACATCACAGGATCAATTAACCAATCAATTAACCAATCAATACATCACAGGATCAATTAACCAATCAATACATCACATGATCAATTAACCAATCAATCAATTAACCAATCAATACATCACATGATCAATTAACCAATCAATATATCACAGGATCAATTAACCAATCAATCAATTAACCAATCAACACATCACAGGATCAATTAACCAATCAACACATCACATGATCAATTAACCAATCAATCAATTAACCAATCAACACATCACAGGATAAATTAACCAATCAATAAATTAACCAATCACAGGATCAATTAACCAATCAATTAATTAACCAATCAACACATCACAGGATTAATCAACCAATCAATCAATTAACCAATCAATACATCACAGGATCAATTAACCAATCAATTAATTAACCAATCAATACATCACATGATTAATCAACCAATCAATCAATACATCACAGGATTAATTAACCAATCAATCAATTAACCAATCAATACATCACAGGATCAATTAACCAATCAATCAATTAACCAATCAATACATCACAGGATCAATTAACCAATCAACCAATTAACAAATTAATTAACCAATCAATTAGTCAACCAATCACAGGATCACACATACTTGAGGACACACAGGAGAAAGAACAAGAGGAGGAGGAAGAAGGAGGAAGAGTCCAACCCAGAATCCCAGACCTCTATTTTGAAGCTCACCTTGACTCTGAGCTCCTTCAGAGGGGGGGGCAGCAGCAGCCCCCGTATCTGCGTTACGATTGGTCCCTCCACCCCCGGAACGATAATGGTCTCTCCCTCCCTCAGGACCCCGTTGATCAGGATCACGTCTATCGTGGTCCCCATACCGGGAAGAGCTTTCACCTGAACACATGGACTTCATCATGAGACACTCAGTGCAGACAGTAGACAGACAGGTAGACAGAAGACAGACAGGCAGACAGACAGACAGACACCCTGTCTCACCTCCATGACCTGGGCCCTCAGCTCGTCACAGTGAGCTAGCCTACGAGCTAACATGGTCTGGGTGAGCTCCACGAGCAGGGCGATGAGGTTCCCCATCCCGTCTCCGCTGTGGGCCGAGGTGGGAACCAGAGACACGAAGGTCCGCGGGTCTTTGTTCTCGAAGAACAAGGCGGCGTTGAGACCCTGAGAAGAACCCCAAAAAGCTGTAAAAAAACCTCGTTATCGTAGGATTTACATCTTTCCCACGGTCCTTGAACACATCGTGTATTTCATCTGAAACATTTTAAATACTTGATTTGAACGTCTATGAACCAATCAGATTGCTTGACATATGACATGAACATGTGAAAAGGAGCTCTGTGATTGGTGGATTGAGTGATGACGTCACACCTGCTGAGCGAACTCCACGATCACGGCCTTCACTCTCTCGTCAAACTCGTCCTTCGTGTTCTTCTTCTGCTTCTTCAGCGTCGTCACAACGTCCGTCTCTGGACTCCTCTTCCAGTCATAGAGACGGTCAACCTGAGGAGGAGCAGCACCGTGAGGAGGAGGAGGAACACCGTGAGGAAGCAGAGGAGGAGGAAGAGGAGGTGACCCACCTTGTTGAGGGCCACGATGAAGGGACACTTCTTCTCCTTCAGCAGGTTGATGGACTCCAGCGTCTGAGGCTCCAGACCGTGCATGATGTCCACCACCAGGATGGCGATGTCGCACAGAGAGCTGCCTCTGTTCCTCAGGTTACTGAGAGAGGAACATCACACACTGGTTCAGAACCTGGCTCACTTTATACTACGAGTACCTTAACAGTGCGGTATTAGTACCTGAAGGACTCGTGTCCCGGTGTGTCGATGATCAGCATCCCGGGGATCCGGAGGTTTTCTTTTTCAAACTGAACCAACGACATTCAGATCAATACGTTCATAATGTGATCACAGAGTGACATCATCGATACGTTATAGTCAGTGACATCATCGATACGTTATAGTCAGTGACATCATCGCTACATTATAGTCAGTGACATCATCGCTACATTATAGTCAGTGACATCATCGATACATTATAGTCAGTGACATCATCGATACGTTATAGTCAGTGACATCATCGCTACATTATAGTCAGTGACATCATCAATACGTTATAGTCAGTGACATCATCAATACGTTAGTCAGTGACATCATCGATACGTTATAGTCAGTGACATCATCGCTACATTATAGTCAGTGACATCATCGCTACGTTAGTCAGTGACATCATCGATACATTATAGTCAGTGACATCATCGATACGTTATAGTCAGTGACATCATCGCTACGTTATAGTCAGTGACATCATCGCTACGTTATAGTCAGTGACATCATCGCTACGTTATAGTCAGTGACATCATCGCTACATTATAGTCAGTGACATCATTGCTACGTTAGTCAGTGACATCATCGATACGTTATAGTCAGTGACATCATCGATACGTTATAGTCAGTGACATCATCGATACGTTATAGTCAGTGACATCATCGATACGTTATAGTCAGTGACATCATCGATACGTTATAGTCAGTGACATCATCGATACGTACGTTCTTCACCATCCTCGTCTGCTCCTCGATCGTCTCCTTGGGGACGTTGGTGGCTCCTATCTGCTGAGTGATTCCTCCGGCCTCTCCGTCCTGAACGTTAGTGTTTCTCAGCTACACACACACACACACACACACACACACACACACACACACACACACACACACACACACACACACACACACACACACACACACACACACACACACACACACACACACACAGGGTTACCACAGAGACCACCACAAACAGGAAGTAAACGGGAAGTAAACAGGAAGTGGGTGCTCACCTTGTCCAGGATCTTGGTCTTCCCCGTGTCCACATGTCCCAGCACACACACCACAGGAGACCTCAGCGTGTCCAGGTCGATGTTCTTCATGTTGTCTGCTCTCCTTTTCTATGGAAACACACAGGAAGAGGAGGAGTCAGAGGTGGAGTCTCACCGGCCCCGTCCTCCTCCTCCTCCTCCTCCTCTTCCTCTCACCTCGATCCTCCTCTTGGCTCGGTCGTACAGACGCTCGTCCTTCGTCCTCCCGTCGTCGTCCTCACTTGAGCTATTGTCGTCCGCGCTGTCCTTCGCCCTCCTCTTCCCGTGGCTCGTCGTCTCCTTCGTCGCCTCCTTCTCCTCCTCGCTCTCCTCCTCGTCGTCTTCCTCCTCATCGTCCTCCTCGTCGTCCTCCTCCTCCTCCTCCTCGTCCTCATTGCTGCCCGTAGGCTGAGGAGGAGCGCCGGTGTCCTCCTTCACCTCGATGTGGACTTTCTTCAACTCTGAGACAAGAGAGTATTAGTACTTATAGTACAACGACTACTGCAGTACTGGTGGTATTTAATACTTCATTGAATACTTCGTGCTCCTCCTCCTCACCTTTCTCCTCATCGGTGGCGATGGCCTCCCAGTCGTCTACCGCCGGCTCTGGTTTCACCTCTGACCACAGAAGAAGAGATGAGGACAGACGGACAGGGAGAGAGGACAGACGGACAAAGAGGAGGAAAGGAGACAAGGAGGACAGACGGACAAAAAGGAGGAAAGGAGACAATGAGACAACAAGGACAGACGGAGAGGGACAAGGAAGGTGGACAGAAAGGAGGACAGACGGACAGAGAGAGAGGAAAGGAGACAAGGAGGACAGACGGACAGAGAGAGAGAAAAGGAGACAAGGAGGACAGACGGACAGAGAGAGAGGAAAGGAGACAAGGAGGACAGACGGACAGAGAGAGAGGAAAGGAGACAAGGAGGACAGACGGACAGAGAGAGAGAGAAAAGGAGACAAGGACATACGGACAGAGAGAGAGGAAAGGAGACAAGGAGGACAGACGGAAAGAGAGAGGAAAAGAGACAAGGAGGACAGACGGAAAGAGAGAGAGGAAAGGAGACGAGGACATACGGACAGAGAGAGAGGAAAAGAGACAAGGAGGACAGACGGAAAGAGAGAGAGGAAAAGAGACAAGGAGGACAGACGGAAAGAGAGAGAGGAAAGGAGACGAGGACATACGGACAGAGAGAGGAAAGGAGACAAGGAGGACAGACGGACAGAGAGAGAGGAAAGGAGACGAGGACATAAGGACAGAGAGAGAGGAAAGGAGACAAGGAGGACAGACGGACAGAGAGAGAGGAAAGGAGACAAGGATAGATGGACAGGGACAAGGAAGGAGGACAGAAAGGAGGAGGACAGATGGACAAAAAATGATGTTCGTCATGATGATAGATCACTCCTCCTCACTCACCTGTCTCTGGAGTCGGCATCACGGCCGGCGTCTCGGCCTCCGTCTCCGTGGCAACAGGCTCGGGCGTCTCCGGGGTCGGCGAGGTCACCTCTGAGGTTTCTGTGAGGAGGGTTTTATACACATATTTTTATACACATACATATATATATATATATATATATATATATATATATATATATATATATATATATATATATATATATATATATAGATATGTGTATATGTGTATAAATATCAGAGACCCAGGTACCTTCAGGGGGTTGAACCGTGGGCTTCTTCTTCCTCTTGTCCCCATAAACAGGCTTCTTCTTGGGCAGCGAGTCTCTGGAAGGAACCTCAACACCTGGACAGGTAACACACAGTTAATACTCATCACGGGAGTCGAGCAGGTTACCTCCACGTACAGTCTGTGTGCTAAGCTAAGCTAGGCTAAGCAGGGAGGAGCATAGAAAGAGAGCACAGAAAGAGAGGAGGAAACAGGAAGCGATTCAGACACCTGATTGGCGGACAGAACATGATGTCTTCATGCTAAGCTAAGCTAACTCACCCTGAGCCTGCAGCATCTTGAGCGTGGCCTCGGCCCGAGCTCGAGCCTCCTTCTGGGCTTTAGTCAGCAGCTTCCCCTCCTTCTTCAGTCGCTCCTTCCTCTCCTTCTCCTTCTGCTTCTTCTTCTCCTTGCGCTCCTGCTCCAGGCGCTCCTGGGGGGGGGGGGGGGGTGGTCAAAGGTCAGAGAGGAGTCTTGTACATGAGGTGATAACAATAAAGGAGGTGTGTTACCTGCTCCAGCCTCTCCTTCTCCATCTCCTCCAGCCTCTGCAGGCGCTCCTCCTCCTCCCTCTTGGCTTGCTCCTCCTCCTACAAAAAACAACAAAACTCTTAAAAACATCATTAAAAGAAACAACTCAACTCGGTGACTACGTTTCCCAGAATGCCCCACCTCTTTCATCTGGGCCAGGGCCTCCTGCATGGCCTTCACTGTGGCCTTGCTGGGTCCCTTCTTCTTCTCCTCCTTCTCCACCTTCTCCCCCTTCTTCTTCTTCTTCTTCTTCTTGTCTCCCTCCACCTCCTCTGTGAGAAATAACACAGTAGAAGAAGAGTGGTTAAAAACTGCTGCTTTAAAAAGGTGTGTTTATTGTTTATTAACTTGTGTCCATCTTACCGTCACCTGCTGGCTCCGCCTCTTCCTGCTCCTCCGTCGCCGCCACAGGTGGAGTGTCCAGAGGGGGCGTGGCCTCCGCCGTCTTCTTCTCTGGCTCCTTCTGAGGCTCCACGCTGCCCTCCTTCTCCTTCTGCTTCTTCTGCTTCATCCTCTCCTCCTCCTTCTTCTTCTTGTCCCTCTCCTTCTTCTCCGCCTTCTTCTGCGCCGCCGTCTTCATCTTAGAGCCTCCCTCCTCCTCCTCCTCCTGCTGCAGCTGCTGCTTCTCCTCCTCCTCCTCCTCTTCCTCGTCATCCTCACTGTCCACCATCGCCCCTTTACCTTTCTTCTTCTTCTTCTTCTTCTCTCTCCTGTAAGTAAACTCCCCTTCCTTGTCGTCTTCTGACCCCTCCTTCTCCTTCTCTCCTCTCACATCTTTCACCTCCTCTTCCTCCGACACCGACGTCTTTTTTCCTCCTTTGGTGTCGAGGCGAGATCGTGAGCCGCTGTCCTCATCGGAGTCAGAAGGAGGAGCAGCAGGAGGCGCCTGGAGGAGAAAGTATGGAGGCTCAGAAGGGACAAAATGCCACTTAAAATGACTCAGCATCTTGTTATTTTGGGTTAAAAGAGTTGCTTCCTCACCTTCTTGATGTCTTTCTGCTCTCCATCAGCTTCACCTTCATCACCCTCCTCATCCTCAGGGCTGGCTCCGCCTTTCTTCCCCTTCCTGGTCTTCTTCTTCTCTGGTTTGGGAGGCTCGACGCTCTCCGGCTCCTCGGCAGCCTCGGCCTTCTGAGGAGTCAAATTAATTATTATTTAAAGATTTCTGTTTCTCTTGTTTCTGGAAATCTGACGACAACTTTGAGACGTTTTTAAAGAATTTCAGGAGGAAAATGAGGATTCGTTTTGGCGTCTAAAACACATTTTACATGCTGTGGACAGAGGAAGGCTAGCAGTTTCCCCCCGCTACCAGTCTCTGTGCTAAGCTAAGCTAATTTTGTGAGAATAACTAAGAAAAATAATGCACATTTCTTTCTTATTCTTGAATGTAAACAAATAATCTTTCTACAGCAGCAACACAAGACGTTCTAAATCCTTTAAAACACACACAGACATATATACATATATATATATACATATCTACATATATATATATACACATATCTGTGTACATATATACATTGATTAGCCCGTCCTTCAGACTTCGGTGAGCTTACCTTTGCTTTTCCTCCCCGAGTCTCCAGAGACAACTCCTCCAGCTCCTTCAGGATGTCGTCCTCACTGCAGGAGGTGAAACACACACATTAAAAGGGACGAAGAAGAAGAAGAAGAAGAAGAAGATGATGAAGAGGAGGAGGCATCGTACTCGTAGTCCTCCTTCTTGGCTCCTTTCTTCTTCTTCTTCCCCTTCACCTCCTTCGATGCTCCGGCTCCTTCGATCTCTGCGGCCAGAGCGTCGATGTCGACGCCGTCGTCTTTGGTGCTGAAGATCAATAACGAAAACAATCAATACGTGATATCAATAATATATATATATATATATATATATATAATATACACCAGCCTAGGGAGCAGGACTCTGTGGGGGGTTCTGTGGGGGGTTCAACATGTGACTGTGAGGCAGAGACGGACTCTTTGTCTCAGAACAATGTGGATGAAAAGCTGCTGACTGGACGCTTTTCATCACACAGACGTTTATATTTCCCATCAGCCACCTGTGAAACGCTCAGGATCTGACCTGAGACCAGCTTCATTCTTCCGTACGCGAGACGTTATCAATAGACCACAATAAACATGACTTTAATGGACCACAATAATATTAACGATAAATGTTTAGAATGTGACAGAGCTCTTTAATTTATTCATCCGTTTAAGTTCTTCACTATTTATTTTCCTGGTTTTTATTTAAATAAAAATGATTTATTGTTGCATTCATTTTTATTTAGATATTAAAGTTATATTATTCATTTTTGAATGTATGTATTTTTTTAATTATTGTATTTAAATGTTTTTGTTTATATATCTTCTGTATATTTTTTAAATGTATTTCTTTATGCATATATATCTTTACATCCATAAATATATATACATATTCACATATCTATATATATCTATAAATATATACAAATATATATACATACATAAATATATATGCACATATGTATATATATATATACACATGTATATATATCCATAAATATATATATACACACATAAATTGGGAATTATTGTACATTATACTGCACTATATTTCTCAAATTACTTCTATTATACATTATACATGTTTTTATATTTGTACGACATGATGCAGTATTATACTCCTGATGTACACAGTAGTACACAAACTGTCTACATTGACATACTCTTATAAACAGTAATATAATATTCTATAATAATATAACAATGTGCATAATATGCAGTACTTTTACTGCCTATAACTGATAGTACTTCCATGTAGTTCATGTTTTGATGGCAGTACTTGTACTGGAGTATATATATATTCAGCGTAGTACCTGTATACTGACACAGTAAGGTGCTACCAACTAGCTTAGCATCACTCAAGTACACAGGTATTGTTAGCATGTAGCAACTAGCTCCCACGTGCAGTTTAACGGTTGTTTAACGGACTGTCAGGGGCTCGTGCTCGATCATTAAAGCCCGCGAAAAAAATAAAACGAGAAAAGAAAAAAAGCTGAAAGTCAGTGGAAGCTAACGCTAAGCTATGCTAACCATGATGCTAACCAGGCTGGTTTCTCGTGGTTTAAGTTAGCTTAGCACCAGCTAGCCACTAAGCTAACGGCAGGGGCCTGTTTTTTTTGGAGCTCAGACTTCACACCTGTCCCAAGTGTCCGCGTGCACACAGGTGCTGCGTGACGTGTTTTGTCTACCTGTCCTCTCCGGACTTCTTCTGTTTCTTCCCCATCCTGCTGGTTCTCCGGTTCTCTCCGCTGGAAACACGATGGGCTCGCATCCAGACAAAGATCGCCTATTATCGGACATTTAGGAGGAAGTCTCACTCCAAAGATTATTATTTAACGACCGTTAAAATTAGAAAATGTATTTTTGTTTCTTGTATGTTTTAATCTGGAATTCATTTTTAGTCATTTTATCTGATATTGAGTTTCTAATTTCACTGAGAAAGTTGATCTATTTATTCAAACTTAAAATTAAAAATTAAAAATAACATGCAGAACATATATATTATAGAAAAATTCAAAAATAATGTAATTACATAATCTCTGAAAACAAAATATGTATAAATGTGATGGGCCCATGGCAAGCAA
The DNA here is from genome assembly GCF_050575085.1 of Anarhichas minor. Lineage (NCBI taxonomy): Eukaryota > Metazoa > Chordata > Actinopteri > Perciformes > Anarhichadidae > Anarhichas > Anarhichas minor. Next base: position 14,328,681 of record NW_027466464.1, on the reverse strand, counting down.
AAGGTATATTAACAAATATAAATCTGTAGTAAATATAATATGAACATCTGCAGAAAATATAAATAAATAAGCGTTTAGTCTCCGGAGAAAACAGCGGAGTGACACCTCTCCCCCTTTTTCTCTCTTCCCCAGCAGCACGCATGGCTCGGATCGGGAGAACTGCGCATGCGTCCTGCGACATGACCTGTCTTGAGCTTCGTCATGTTTTATGACTCAAATACATATTGTAAATAATCAATAATCGATTTATTTGAATGATTAATAAATTCATTCATACAGATTAAAATGTGTCAAAGCTTGAATGAGGCTGTCAAGCTTTTATTTTGAAAGGTCAGTGTTCAAGTTTCCATGTTTTTTACATTTAAATGAGAAAATAAACAGTTTATTTATGTATTATGTGGATTTATTATAGCAGGAAAGTCTTTTAAATTAATACTTTGTCCTGTAATAATAATGAATACACCTCTGTATCTAATCTGTGTAATTACTGTATATATATATATACATATGACAATAAATCATAACAGTTAACAAAATAAATTATTAAATATGTAAAAACATATAAAAAACGGCAAAAATCATTTGATTGATTATCAGAATATCAGCTGTTTAATGTTCACGTTGTTATTAATCTTGTGTGTAATGAACTGTGCAGCCTCCAGGGGGCAGCAGCAGCACATGGACCAGTATAAATATAATATATATACATATATATATATATATGTATATATACACATCGTGTGTATTTCAGCCCATCACAGACACCACGGCATCACAGAGGTTGCGTAATCGTCCCCTCAGCTCGCCGCTCTCCGACCTCGTCACCTCAGAAAACACGGCGGCGGCTCGATGAGGACAGAACCGCCCGCCGACCAGCACGCCGCTCAGCTCGCCGCTCAGCCGGCGGGGCAGCCAGTGGGGGGGGACATCCAGCTCGCAGCTCTGGACCACGCCCCCTTTCACCTCCACCTGCAGCCGGGCGGAGCCGCGGGCCGCCGACCGCTCGTCCACGAGCTCCAGGAGGGTTCGGACGCTGAATTTGGGTGTCCGGCCGAACGTCCAGTCCCAGCCGCGCAGCTCTGCCGCCGCCGCGGTGATGCCGGGGAACGCCGACTCATCGGTTGGTTCGACGGGCGTGGAGGCGGAGCCTAAACCGAACTCTGAGGGTCAGAAAAAAAAGACTTTTGTTTTTTAAAGGGTCACTGTGATGTCACAGTGTACCGACACCCCCCCCCCCCCCCGAGTACACTGTGACATCACTGCAGCGACAATCACATCATCAGCAGCTTTAGATGAGCACCTCTGATGTTATTGTAAATTACCTCTATTATTTGCACATATGACCATTTTGTAGTATCTTTGTATATACTTTCTATATATTGCATTTAAATGTTTCTTTGTATTGTATTTGAATTGTTCTATATATTTTCTGTATATAGTATTTATATTTTCTGTATATAGTATTTATATATAGTAGTATTATTTAAATAACAGTATAAAGTGTATTTGCTGTAGTGACACCAGACGACCAGCAGAGGGCGCTGCTCACCACAGAGCCCACACCACCAGAGGTAGAGGTTCCCTGCTCACCTGCTTTGTACTGGTGCGCTAGTGCCTCCAGTAGCTCCTCCCACAGCAGCGTGGGGGCGTGGTCCAGCAGGTTGGCGACGGGCGACGGCACGCTGGGCGTGGCGTTGCTATGGATACCGGGACAAGAGGGGCGGAGCAAGGCGGCGAGGGTGGAGCGGTCGGCGGAGTGCAGCAGGGTGCAGTGGTGGTACGACGACTTCCTGCTCAGTCGGGACGCACTTCCTGTCAACGACATCAAGTTTATCGGTACATGTTTCTGCTGCAGTGCACTCTGGGATACGTAGTCGTCCTACCAGAGATCTTGAAGTGTCCGTTGAGCAGAATGTCGAAGCGCTCGGTGGCCCGGACGTCCAGCTCCGGACGGATCCTCGTCAAGGCCTCCGTGATGATCCTCAGGTTCCTCTGACGGTCGTAACCCTTCTTGGAGGAGAAGAACGTCAGGTTGAGGTTCCCGAGGTCGTGGAACACGGTTCCCCCGCCGCTCCGCCGGCGAGCCAGAGGGACGCCGGCGCTCCTCATGGCCGGCAGGTTGCACTCGGTCCACGGGTTCTGGTGGCGCCCGATGACCACGGACGGCCGGTTCCTCCACAGCAGCAGGACGCCGCGACGCTCCAGGTCCACGTTGGCGTCGATCCAGTCCTCCAGAGCCAGGTTCTGGAATACGTCGGTGGACCGGGACTGCAGGACCAGCCCCCCCCCGCCGCCGATGGAGGCGGAGCTTGTCCGAGCCGGCTGGAGGACACCTGAGCGGCTTCTGCAGAGAGACAACGTCCTCCTGATGTGGGACATCCTGGCTTCAACAGCTCCTAGCTCCAGATGTTGGACATCTGGACACCAGGAAGTCACTCTGAGAATAAGAATATATAATAAAACATTTAAGTACACTTTAAGTACCAAAAGCAAAAGTACATTAAGCAGAATAATATAAATATTACTGATATTTATCATTTTTAAGAGATGTAGTATAACGTAGCAGAACATAGAAGTACTCAAGTACAGTGCAAGAACCGTGAATGTGTACAGTGTACTTTCTTATATTGCATGAATAAACTACCGAGAATATAATGTAAACAACGTCCTGCAGTTAGCTTAGCTGTTAGCACAACCTCTGTTTGTTAGCAGTAGCATTAGTATTAGCATTAGCTGTAGCATTTAGCTTCGCCGTAAACTCGCTGTTGTCCCTGAAAACCAAATCAACTTTGATTATTTATATTTTATTATTTATAATTATTTATATTTTAATGAACGACCGTAAGTTAACAGTTATATCTGTATATATAAAACTAAAATAATATTATGGTCTGTTTAACTTCCTGACCTGAAGCGAAGAAGAGAGACCGGTGAAAGGACGGAGAATTAACTTCCGCTGTCAAGCTTCAAAATAAAAGCGACAGGCAGAAGAAAACGCAGTGGTTGTATTGCGTTGCCTCTCTTTCTTCGGCTTTATTCTGAAGGGTAAAAAAATCACATGAAACCCATAATATTCCGGTTTGTAACTGACCTCGGTCCCACACTTAAAGGGCACCGTGCTCCGCTGGAGATCTGCCTGAGAAAGGTTCCGACCACAAGGAAAAAGTTGCTTTATTGAACAAGTAATTTTAATGAAAACTCCTAAAAACTTTTTTTTTTAACGAAAACAGTTGTATCAATAATATGAATAAAAATGTAGTTTCTGTAATTTAATTTACTGGAAAGGAAGTCTTTATTCAGCTTCCTGTAATTTGTAATTAAAAAAAAAAAAATATATATATATATATATAGCTTTATGGCAAGATTGGATATACTGATGCATTTACTATATTATATTATTATTTTATTATATATATATAATTGTACAATAAACACTTTATTTCAGTGGCTATATAAGGCTTTGCACAGTTAGCATTTGCATTTGTTTATACATTAATCTTCTATTTTAATTTTATATTTTCCACAGTAATTATTATTTTCCTGTTTTTACTTTTAATCCCCTTTCGTTAGCACATCCTCTATAATAACTGTCGTATTTATAACCCTGTACTGCTGTGTTTTTATTCTGTATTATTGTTTGTTTACGTGCTACTACCTCGGGATCAATAATGTATCTACCTATCTTATATATTTTGTTGTTTTTGTTGTACAATCTCACATATTTTGATTTGAATTGACAATCAAACTTCTCATCTTAATTTGTTGGAGCTCTTCCGTCTCATCGGCTTCATGAGACAGAAGCAGACAGTCGACCAGAGAGAGGAAGAGCATGTGACCACATCCTGACAACACACACACGCACACACACACACACACACACACACACACACACTCTCTCTCAGAGCCAGTCAGTTGCAGTCGATGATGTTTCAGGTGAGAGGTGATTTTATTTTGACTTTATTTCAAACTAAGCGTTGACGTTACATCAATGATGTTATTCTCCGATTGTTCTTATTTATGATTTGTACTTTTAATCATCATGTACGGCACTATAAATGATTTCAATACACTGTTTTACAAAACATCGTATGCTTATAGATGTTTTAGGGTTTAAATGATGACTTCTGAACAGAACTGATTTAAGTGTTTATCTTCTGAATGATGTAAACTAACTAACTAAAAGTAGAATATCTAATAATTGTGCAAAATTAAGTTTTCACATCTGAATCCAGAAGGTGCCCCTTTAAGAGAAGTTGAGTTGTATCCGTCTCTGGGTGTGAATTCTGAGAAGTGTCCTCTTATCACACTTATTCACACATACACACGTAGCTGCTGTGAGGTCTGCATGTCATCAGTAATACAATTAACTAGTTTCTATGTTCAGTTCAGCATTTTACAGTAAAACCAGTTTGAAATCAAAAGAAACCCTGGAAGTTGATAAACTTGAAAAACATGAAAAACAAGTTTCTCTGGGCTGAATTTCCTGTTTATTACGTACAATGTTACTAATCTGACTTCCTTTGTGTCTTTCTGCAGATCCTAAGATTCACATGAACACAACACACACACACACACACACACACAATCATGCACTTAAACACACTCAGTGTGAACAGGTGTGTGTGACATCATGTCTGACTGGTGGCCATTTTCCTCCTCCCCTCCTCCCATCATCCATCACTCATCTCCATCCCAGTCATCTCCCTTCATCTCCCCTCACCTTGTACCCCATACCCAGGTAACCTCCCCTCACTTTGCACCCCATACCCAGGTAACCTCCCCTCACCTTGCACCCCATACTCAGGTAACCTCCCCTCACCTTGCACCCCATACTCAGGTAACCTCCCCTCATTATGTACCTCATCCCCAGGTTACCTCCCCTCACCTTGCACCTCATACTCAGGTAACCTCCCCTCACCTTGCACCCCATACTCAGGTAATCTCCCCTCACCTTGCACCCCATACCCAGGTTACCTCCCCTCATTATGCACCCCATACCCAGGTTACCTCCCCTCATTATGTACCCCATACCCAGGTTACCTCCCCTCATTATGTACCCCATACCCAGGTAACCTCCCCTCACCTTGTACCCCATACTCAGGTAACCTCCCCTCACCTTGCACCCCATACCCAGGTTACCTCCCCTCACCTTGTTCCCCATACCCAGGTAACCTCCCCTCACCTTGCACCCCATACCCAGGTTACCTCCTCTCACCTTGCACCCCATACCCAGGTAACCTCCCCTCACCTTGCACCCCATACCCAGGTTACCTCCCCTCACCTTGTTCCCCATACCCAGGTAACCTCCCCTCACCTTGCACCCCATACCCAGGTTACCTCCTCTCACCTTGCACCCCATACCCAGGTAACCTCTCATTATGTACCTCATCCCCAGGTTACATCCCCTCACCTTGCACCTCATGCCCAGGTAACCTCCCCTCACCTTGCACCCCATACCCAGGTAACCTCCCCTCACCTTGCACCCCATACCCAGGTTACCTCCCCTCACCTTGTTCCCCATACCCAGGTAACCTCCTCTCATTATGTACCTCATCCCCAGGTAACCTCCCATCACCTTGTACCCCAGTCCCAAGAAACCTCCCCACACCAGCACCACCTCTACAATCAAGACCCGGCTTTAGATCATCCAGATTGGAGCAGAGCTCAACCACCTTCTGAACTTTCCTACCTGCTCAAGAGCTTCGGTTACCAGGTAAGACAGTCGCCCATTCTTTTCCAACAAAAAAAAACGAACCAGAAATGCAGCTGATTATTGCTCACAACAATATTATGTATCTGTGTCCAAAACAGAATCAGAGCACTGCCCACCTGGATCTCCAGAACCAGAACCAGTTCAGTACCGGTGTGACTCACCACCAAGATGAATGGGAGAACCCACACAGACTGCCCTACAACACTCACACACACTTCTCCAGTGGCATCTATGGACCGGGTAACCCGTCTGGTCCGGTTCAGGGCACCTGGAGGCCAACTCCACCCCAGCTGCAGTGCCCTCCACTGGGCCCCATGACTGGAGGAGTCGCTCTGGGGAGATGGAGCTCCATGGAGTTCAACTCACCATCCGCTGAAGACTTCTCCGGCACCCAGTTCTTCCATGACAGTTACCTTGATGACTATGCGCCCCAGCCCTTCTGCAGCCCCACCACCCCTGGTCCGAGTCCTCATTACCCACAAACCCCAACTTTCTCCAGCCCCGGTCCTCAAATGCATCCCAGTACAGAGAGACTAGATTTTAACATACAACAGCTGAGCAGAGATGAAACCCTCAGCTGTCTGCCCCACCCGCATCAGACATCCAGACACCTCCAGCAGAGCAGAAGTGAGCTGATCCAGGACCAAACAGGTGTCCTCGACACCACGGAGAGCTGTTTCTCTCCACATGGAGGAGGCCAGGACGTCAGCAGTGCTGCCCAGTCTCCAGGCCTCTCTGCTGGGCTGAGCTGGAGAGAGGAGAGTGGAGGAAGAGGAGGAAGAGGAAGAGGAGGAAGCAGAGGAGGAAGGAGAAGAGGCGGTGGAGATACACAAAAAGTAATCAAAGTTCTTAATTGCAATCATGTTAATTTGAAAATGAGTGAGTAAATAGACTAAAGAGAGTAAGGTAATACGTAAATAAATAAGTATGTAATAAAGTGCATGTGGTATAAGTACGTAAGCACATAAACAAGTTTGTAATTTGTGAGTAAAGTAAGTGTGTTAATAAACAAGAGACAATATATTATACCATCAGTTGTTTGGACTTATTTTATTGATAAATTGTATTTTTCAAATTGATTTAAATCGTTTCTGTTAATTTTCAGATGAAACGACCACAACCTGAAACCATCACCCAGGTTCTAAAGTCCAGGTAACCTGAATGACAATCAGACGATGATAACGATGATCTAATGTGATCTATTCTAACGTGTGTGTATGTGTGTGTGTGTGTTACAGGCTGCTGTGTACGGTGTGTAAGCGTGATTTCAGGAGTCTGCCGGCGTTGAACGGACACATGCGTTCCCACAGCGGCTCCAGATCAGCATCATGCTTGAACCCAGTGGTCCAACCCTCCGCCTCCATGGTGATGCCCGTCTCCGTGCCCGTCCAATCCGGAGGCCCGGCCAAACCGTGTCGCGGTGGACAGAGGGGGCGGTGCGGACGCCCGTCTCCAACCACGGGAGGCGAAGCGCCGCTCTACTGCAGCCTGTTGCACCAAGAGGAAGAAGAGGATGAGGACGGTGGTAAGGCAGGTGATGACGGTGCACACTACACCCCTCCGCCCGTGCTGTGTCCCATCAGGGCGGGGCCGGGGTTGTACTGCTCCCTCGCCACCAGGGGGCAACAGAGAGTCCAGACTGTGAGGCTGAACAACAACAACCACAGTAAGTAAAAACAAGTCCTGCTTGCGACACCAAGAGGCAGGCAGTGATGTTAAACTTTCTGCGTCTGATTGGCAGAAGGACTCGTGGTGACGGCCTCCCCTCCTGCCAGGACACTAATCAATAAGCCGTACGTAAAAAATTATTTAACAGCAAAAAAATGTTTTTCTCACAATGCTGATGATGCTTTTTCAACACTGAGCCTGTTAATCACAGGCGGATCAATGAAGGGCAGCGCTTCCAGGCGGAAATCCCGCTGCTGCGCGTTCGAAAAGATGCAGACTCCCACAATGCATTGCTGCTGTGGACGCCATGGGACGAGCTGGAGCATCCCGTCAGTCAACACAGAGGTGGGACAAACACACAAATGTTCTTGTTGTTGTTATAATAATGATTAGCTTTGGACATTTTTTGACTGACGCTTTGTTTGTCCAGTTGAAGCTCTGTTGACGATGGCTCGCTCCAGCGTGGTGCCAGGGGGCGGGGCCAGCCCAGAGGTTGCCCTTGATGTCCTATCAGAGTGCAGAGGAGACTTCCTGGTAAAATCTCATTGGCTGTTGATCCAAACTGTGAGATGAGGATAGAATAGGGATCATTTAGGAAATAAGAAGTCAACAACTTTGGGTCTCTTACAATCTTTTGGCTGGCATTTTCCATCTGCTTCCAGTCTTAATGCTAAGCTAGGCTAAGCATGTCCTCACATCAGCCCCAAGCTCAGACCAACAAGTCCCAAGTTAGGTCCCGAGTCAGATCCTGAGTAAAGACCCAAATAAAGTCGAAAGCATTGACCAGCATGTCCTGAATGAAGTCCAAATTCTAGTCTTCAGTCAAGACTAACAAGTCCCAAGTCAAGACCCAAGTAAAGTCCTTAGCCAAAACCAGCAAGACCTAGGTCAAGTAAAGACCAACAAGTCTCAAGGCGAGTCCTAAGTAAAGACCAACAAGTCCCAAGGAAAGACCCAAGGCAAGACTAACAAGTCCCAAGGCAAATCCTGACTCAAGTCCAAAGTCAAGATCAATAACTTTAGTCCAACAAGTCCCAAGTCAAGTGCAGGCAGCCCTAAGGCAGGATTAAGTTAAGTCCCAGGCTGAAACAAACAATTCCTAAGTCAAGTACCAGGCCAAGACCAACTAGTCCCAAATCAAGAGACTTATTAAAAACGAATAAGACATAACAGGTTTTTGTTGATCAAGTGTCCGAGCTTCCTTTTTCACTTTAGTTTTCAAATCTAAAAATAGCCGCATTAGCACTGAGGTTTTTGTTTTTGCTCCTCCAGCTGACGGTGGAGAAGCTGCTGTCACCGCCCGAGACCTCCGACAACAAGCACACAGCTCACCGGCATCCAGGTACATGCTCTGTTTAATGCCTGCAACCCATCAATGTTTCATGTCGTGGAAACAAAGTGGATCTACTCCTGAATCTAAATGTGTGTTACAGTCGTCAGCTGGAGCGCAGCAGAGAGGAGGTTGCTGGTTAAATCCCTGCAGCGTCACCAGAAAGACTTCAGCAGAATCCAGAAAGCCGTGAGTTCAGACATGAACAACGACAGCTCAAGTGTGTAACACTGTGTGTGTAATCTCGTATTACTGTGTGTTCAGGTTCAGACTAAGTCACTTTCTCAGTGTGTGGAGTTCTACTATCTGTGGAAGAGGAAGCTGAGTCTGAGCGCGAGGACCCCGGCTGGGCTGACCGTCTCTCTGCCCGACACGAATGTAAGAAAAAAGAGAACTTTATTTTTAAGTTAACTTCAGTGAAAAAACTGATCTTAACTCAAGTGAGGCTCAATCAGAGGTGGAAAGTAACTAAGTACATGAAAAACACAAAAGTACTGCACGTAAGTGCAATTTTGAGGTACTTGAACTTTTCTTGATTATTTCCATTTCATGCAACTTTGTACTTCTAAAAGGTAAGTATTATACATTTGTAGTTACTTTACACATAAAGATCATTAATATAACATATAATCAACTAATAAATGATGATGCATTATTATAGATTCGACTATCTGCAGTATATAAAGTCATTAAATAACTCCACCTTTACCAGCTTTAAAACATGAATGCATCAATAAATAGAATCCAGTAATAATATATATATATATATATATATATATATATATATATATATATATATATATTATATATTATATATGTAATGAGTGCTTTTACTCTTGCTACTTGTTCATTACCTCTTGTTTTCATGATACAAACACTTTTAAATCTTGAAACATATTAATGTATATTAAAATAGATGAGATATGCTATTGTTTACATGTGCTTCAATGCATTTTATTGACGGTTTATAACCGTGTTTCTGTGTTTTAGGTCAGTAACTTTAGTCGCTGTGACACAAATGAAACTGAATGAATTAAAAAAACACCGAAACCAAATTCTTGTCAACACGCCACACACACTGAAGTTTAAGGATACACACAACGAAACACACACTTCCTGTTAGGGCCAAACTGTGACTTGACATTTAACTTGAGTGTGTGTGTGTGTGTGTGTGTGTGTGTGTGTGTGTGTGTGTGTGTGTGTGTGTGTGTGTGTGTGTGTGTGTGTGTGTGTGGAGGGGGGGGGGGTCAGACCTCAATGACTCAACTTTAATTTTCCATCAGTGTCGTTTCTATTCATTTGGTCGACTTCATCGATTTTTATCGGCTTTGTTTTGTAATTTAGATTTTGATCAGTTTGATCAAGACTACAAGTCCCAAGTCAAGACTACAAGTCCCAAATCAAGACTACAAGTCCCAAGTCAAGACTACAAGTCCCAAATCAAGACTACAAGTCCCAAGTCAAGACTACAAGTCTCAAGTCAAGACTATAAGTCCCAAATCAAGACTACAAGTCCCAAATCAAGACTACAAGTCCCAAATCAAGACTATAAGTCCCAAATCAAGACTACAAGTCCCAAGGCAAGACTACAAGTCCCAAATCAAGACTACAAGTCCCAAGTCAAGACTACAAGTCCCAAATCAAGACTACAAGTCCCAAGTCAAGACCACAAGTCCCAAGTCAAGACTACAAGTCCCAAATCAAGACTACAAGTCCCAAGTCAAGACCACAAGTCCCAAATCAAGACTACAAGACTACAAGTCCCAAGTCAAGACCACAAGTCCCAAGTCAAGACGATACATACTTTTATCCATATAGAGTATCGTGATGATTATAGATCTTCTCATTTACTGTTATTTTTTAATATTTTTGTTTCTGAGACTCGATAAACAACCTGATCAAGTTCATGATGACGTTTGTTTCTCACTCCTTCTCTTCATCTGTGTTTCTTTCCAGGTTCAAAAGTCATCGAGATCTCAGGCTGCATCATGAACCACATACACACACATATATAGATATATTATATCTATAGATATATATATACTGTATATCCTGTACATTTCATTATTAAAGCTCCTACACTCATTGATCGTAGTGTGTTTCTTTCCTCTGTTTCTTATTATTATTATATTATATGTTCTTAAACACATGAAGTAGGATTTAGAAAGGGAACATCTTTGTTTTCTCTCAGACTGAGTTCAGACTGAGCAGCTCTCAGGTATGTTACATATTGTTTTTCTTTCTTCTGCTCCCTCTGGGTCTTTAAAGCCGAACACAACTTGACTTATTACAGCCGAAGAGAAGTAAACATGAGACGCTTCCAGCTTTCTGTCCGCCTGCAGATCGTTACATTAATATCATTATGTCACCACTTCAGGAAATCATTGTTTACAGTTTTCATTGTTTCAAACAACTTCTACTCTACATGAAGTATGTGTACAGGGTGTCCTCGTACGTTAGGCTATGGTGCATGTCCTCAGCTGTCTCACTACGTCCTCACCTGTTTCAATGCGTCCTCAGCTGTCTCACTGTGTCCTCAGCTGTCTCACTGCATCCTCACCTGTCTCACTGCATCCTCACCTGTCTCACTGCATCCTCACCTGTCTCACTGCATCCTCACCTGTCTCACTGTGTCCTCAGCTGTCTCACTGCGTCCTCAGCTGTCTCACTGCATCCTCACCTGTCTCACTGCATTCTCACCTGTCTCACTGCGTCCTCAGCTGTCTCACTGCATCCTCACCTGTCTCACTGCATTCTCACCTGTCTCACTGCGTCCTCAGCTGTCTCACTGTGTCCTCAGCTGTCTCACTGTGTCCTCACCTGTCTCACTGCGTCCTCACCTGTCTCACTGCGTCCTCAGCTGTCTCACTGCGTACTCACCTGTCTCACTGCGTCCTCACCTGTCTCACTGTGTCCTCACCCGTCTCTCTCTCCTCACCTGTCTCTCTCTCTCCTCACCTGTCTCTCTCTCCTCAGCTGTCTCACTGTGTCCTCACCTGTCTCACTGCGTCCTCACCTGTCTCACTGCGTCCTCAGCTGTCTCACTGCGTACTCAGCTGTCTCACTGCGTCCTCACCTGTCTCACTGCGTCCTCACCTGTCTCACTGTGTCCTCACCCGTCTCTCTCTCCTCACCTGTCTCTCTCTCTCCTCACCTGTCTCTCTCTCCTCAGCTGTCTCACTGTGTCCTCACCTGTCTCACTGCGTCCTCACCTGTCTCACTGCGTCCTCAGCTGTCTCACTGCGTCCTCACCTGTCTCACTGCATCCTCAGCTGTCTCACTGTGTCCTCACCTGTCTCACTGTGTCCTCAGCTGTCTCACTGCATCCTCAGCTGTCTCACTGTGTCCTCACCTGTCTCACTGTGTCCTCACCTGTCTCACTGTGTCCTCACCTGTCTCACTGCGTCCTCAGCTGTCTCACTGCATCCTCAGCTGTCTCACTGTGTCCTCACCTGTCTCACTGTGTCCTCACCTGTCTCACTGCATCCTCACCTGTCTCACTGCGTCCTCAGCTGTCTCACTGCATCCTCAGCTGTCTCACAGCATCCTCCCTGTCTCACTGTGTCCTCACCTGTCTCACAGCATCCTCCCTGTCTCACTGTGTCCTCACCTGTCTCACAGCATCCTCCCTGTCTCACTGCGTCCTCACCTGTCTCACTGCGTCCTCACCTGTCTCACTCTCCTCAGACTGCCTTTGATTCAACTCAGAAATTAAAGTTCATTTAACTGCAATGTTCTAGTTGTCTCAACATCATTTTATAAGTTGTCAGAGTTGATTGAACATTGTTTCACTTGTTGTTTGAACTTGATACAGCGAGTTGAAACAAAGACTTGTTTTACATTATCAGTCAAACAAACACACATTTCTGCATTATTGTAGCTCACAGTTTCAAGTTAAAATAACTTAACCACGTGTTTACAAGTTCAAAGGATTTTAATTTCTAAATTGGTTTCAACTTAGACTCTTGTTGAAGGAAATTCATGTTTTTCTAGTTTTGGATGTTGACGCAGTGTTTCAGTGTGTATTCTGTAAAACAAACAGACGATCTAACCAGAGGATAAAAACCCACAAACGTCTGCTGATGAGGCGAGTAAGACTTTAAAGACGTTTGTTCACTTCAAACCAGGAGACAAAGTAAAGTCCACATTCTTCTTCTAATCCTGCTTTTAGTGCGTTTTACGCCGTTTCCTGTCTGAAGGGAGCTCCGGGCTATTAATAAAGTTTGACTCCTCCTCGCTCCAAAGGTCCTCCTGCAATGAACACAAGGAGGTCAGAGAAGAAAGGAGAAACAACGAGAAACAACGAGATGGGAGCGCAGGAGGAGAAGAAGAAGGAGGAAGAGGAGGAGGCGGTTCCTCCGGCAGAGAAGAAGAAGAAGCAACAGAAAAACTCCAAAGAAGTTTTTTTCTCCGTCCTGCCGGATCGATACGAACCTCTGATCGAGGAGGTGGAGGAGGAGGAGACGCCGGAGGAGAGGACGAGGAGGAAGGAGGAGAAGAAGAGGAAGAGGAAGAAGAAGTTCAAGAAGTACAGGAAGGTAAGAAGAAGGGCCTTTGACCTGAAGCGGTGTAATAATTCATTATTAATGTTCTGTTCATCAACGCGTTACATTAAAGATGTGATGCCACTTTACATATAAAATATGATCTATAACAGAGTAAAAATATGAATAAAATACACAGATATACGTTAGAGTTAATAAATATCTTATAGATAAAAAACAAGTCCATTTTTAAAATATGAATTAAAAGGTAAATCAAGTTCTTTGAAAACCTAAAATATAAATAAACATACCAAACAATTAAAATAATTATAAACGTGTATATTAAAATACACAATAAAATAGAAGTATGAATTAATTAATAATAATGATACATATATACATAAATATATATATAAATAATTGAGACAATAATTGAGAAAATAACGATTATAAATAATATAGGGCTTAAAAGATGAAAAACCAACGATGTATAAATACATTAATGTTACCACTACAACTAATATTAACTATTATAATACAATATACAGTTCAAGTTAAACTTTAAGCTTATTTGTGTTTAAAATCAAAGCATTTTAACAAAAACACAAAATGTGTTAAAATCTGCATCAAATACTAAAAGTCCAGTTCTGAGTTTGTTAAAGTAAAGTGCGTCATCGTGTGAAGTCACAGGTTTGAATCTGTCAAACATTGACTCGACCTTTGACCTCAACTCAACTCTATCAGCCGGCGATGAGACACAGAGAAGAGAAGAAGAAGTATTCTAACAGAGTACTACTGTAGAGAGAGAAACACAGAGAGAAGAGAAGAAGAAGTATTCTAACAGAGTACTTCTGTAGAGAGAGAAACACAGAGAAGAGAAGAAGAAGTATTCTAACAGAGTACTACTGTAGAGAGAGAAACACAGAGAAGAGAAGAAGAAGTATTCTAACAGAGTACTACTGTAGAGAGAGAAACACAGAGAGAAGAGAAGAAGTATTCTATCAGAGTACTACTGTAGAGAGAGAAACACAGAGAGAAGAGAAGAAGAAGTATTCTAACAGAGTACTTCTGTAGAGAGAGAAACACAGAGAAGAGAAGAAGAAGTATTCTATCAGAGTACTTCTGTAGAGAGAGAAACACAGAGAAGAGAAGAAGAAGTATTCTAACAGAGTACTTCTGTAGAGAGAGAAACACAGAGAAGAGAAGAAGAAGTATTCTAACAGAGTACTACTGTAGAGAGAGAAACACAGAGAGAAGAGAAGAAGTATTCTATCAGAGTACTACTGTAGAGAGAGAAACACAGAGAGAAGAGAAGAAGAAGTATTCTAACAGAGTACTTCTGTAGAGAGAGAAACACAGAGAAGAGAAGAAGAAGTATTCTATCAGAGTACTTCTGTAGAGAGAGAAACACAGAGAAGAGAAGAAGAAGTATTCTATCAGAGTACTACTGTAGAGAGAGAAACACAGAGAGAAGAGAAGAAGAAGTATTCTAACAGAGTACTACTGTAGAGAGAGAAACACAGAGAGAAGAGAAGAAGAAGTATTCTAACAGAGTACTACTGTAGAGAGAGAAACACAGAGAGAAGAGAAGAAGAAGTATTCTATCAGAGTACTACTGTAGAGAGAGAAACACAGAGAGAAGAGAAGAAGAAGTATTCTATCAGAGTACTACTGTAGAGAGAGAAACACAGAGAGAAGAGAAGAAGAAGTATTCTAACAGAGTACTACTGTAGAGAGAGAAACACAGAGAGAAGAGAAGAAGAAGTATTCTATCAGAGTACTACTGTAGAGAGAGAAACACAGAGAGAAGAGAAGAAGAAGTATTCTATCAGAGTACTACTGTAGAGAGAGAAACACAGAGAAGAGAAGAAGAAGTATTCTATCAGAGTACTACTGTAGAGAGAGAAACACAGAGAGAAGAGAAGAAGAAGTATTCTATCAGAGTACTACTGTAGAGAGAGAAACACAGAGAGAAGAGAAGAAGTATTCTATCAGAGTACTACTGTAGAGAGAGAAACACAGAGAGAAGAGAAGAAGAAGTATTCTAACAGAGTACTTCTGTAGAGAGAGAAACACAGAGAAGAGAAGAAGAAGTATTCTATCAGAGTACTTCTGTAGAGAGAGAAACACAGAGAAGAGAAGAAGAAGTATTCTATCAGAGTACTACTGTAGAGAGAGAAACACAGAGAGAAGAGAAGAAGAAGTATTCTAACAGAGTACTACTGTAGAGAGAGAAACACAGAGAGAAGAGAAGAAGAAGTATTCTAACAGAGTACTACTGTAGAGAGAGAAACACAGAGAGAAGAGAAGAAGAAGTATTCTAACAGAGTACTACTGTAGAGAGAGAAACACAGAGAGAAGAGAAGAAGAAGTATTCTATCAGAGTACTTCTGTAGAGAGAGAAACACAGAGAGAAGAGAAGAAGTATTCTATCAGAGTACTACTGTAGAGAGAGAAACACAGAGAGAAGAGAAGAAGAAGTATTCTAACAGAGTACTACTGTAGAGAGAGAAACACAGAGAGAAGAGAAGAAGAAGTATTCTAACAGAGTACTTCTGTAGAGAGAGAAACACAGAGAAGAGAAGAAGAAGTATTCTAACAGAGTACTTCTGTAGAGAGAGAAACACAGAGAAGAGAAGAAGAAGTATTCTATCAGAGTACTTCTGTAGAGAGAGAAACACAGAGAAGAGAAGAAGAAGTATTCTATCAGAGTACTTCTGTAGAGAGAGAAACACAGAGAAGAGAAGAAGAAGTATTCTATCAGAGTACTACTGTAGAGAGAGAAACACAGAGAAGAGAAGAAGAAGTATTCTATCAGAGTACTACTGTAGAGAGAGAAACACAGAGAAGAGAAGAAGAAGTATTCTATCAGAGTACTACTGTAGAGAGAGAAACACAGAGAAGAGAAGAAGAAGTATTCTATCAGAGTACTTCTGTAGAGAGAGAAACACAGAGAAGAGAAGAAGAAGTATTCTAACAGAGTACTACTGTAGAGAGAGAAACACAGAGAGAAGAGAAGAAGAAGTATTCTATCAGAGTACTACTGTAGAGAGAGAAACACAGAGAGAAGAGAAGAAGAAGTATTCTATCAGAGTACTACTGTAGAGAGAGAAACACAGAGAGAAGAGAAGAAGTATTCTAACAGAGTACTTCTGTAGAGAGAGAAACACAGAGAGAAGAGAAGAAGAAGTATTCTAACAGAGTACTTCTGTAGAGAGAGAAACACAGAGAGAAGAGAAGAAGTATTCTAACAGAGTACTACTGTAGAGAGAGAAACACAGAGAGAAGAGAAGAAGAAGTATTCTAACAGAGTACTACTGTAGAGAGAGAAACACAGAGAGAAGAGAAGTATTCTATCAGAGTACTTCTGTAGAGAGAGAAACACAGAGAGAAGAGAAGTATTCTATCAGAGTACTTCTGTAGAGAGAGAAACACAGAGAAGAGAAGAAGAAGTATTCTATCAGAGTACTTCTGTAGAGAGAGAAACACAGAGAAGAGAAGAAGAAGTATTCTATCAGAGTACTTCTGTAGAGAGAGAAACACAGAGAAGAGAAGAAGAAGTATTCTATCAGAGTACTTCTGTAGAGAGAGAAACACAGAGAGAAGAGAAGAAGAAGTATTCTATCAGAGTACTTCTGTAGAGAGAGAAACACAGAGAGAAGAGAAGAAGAAGTATTCTATCAGAGTACTTCTGTAGAGAGAGAAACACAGAGAGAAGAGAAGAAGAAGTATTCTAACAGAGTACTACTGTAGAGAGAGAAACACAGAGAGAAGAGAAGAAGAAGTATTCTAACAGAGTACTTCTGTAGAGAGAGAAACACAGAGAAGAGAAGAGAAGTATTCTATCAGAGTACTTCTGTAGAGAGAGAAACACAGAGAGAAGAGAAGAAGAAGTATTCTAACAGAGTACTACTGTAGAGAGAGAAACACAGAGAGAAGAGAAGTATTCTATCAGAGTACTTCTGTAGAGAGAGAAACACAGAGAAGAGAAGAAGAAGTATTCTAACAGAGTACTTCTGTAGAGAGAGAAACACAGAGAGAAGAGAAGAAGAAGTATTCTAACAGAGTACTACTGTAGAGAGAGAAACACAGAGAGAAGAGAAGAAGTATTCTAACAGAGTACTTCTGTAGAGAGAGAAACACAGAGAAGAGAAGAAGAAGTATTCTAACAGAGTACTTCTGTAGAGAGAGAAACACAGAGAGAAGAGAAGAAGTATTCTAACAGAGTACTACTGTAGAGAGAGAAACACAGAGAGAAGAGAAGAAGTATTCTATCAGAGTACTTCTGTAGAGAGAGAAACACAGAGAAGAGAAGAAGAAGTATTCTATCAGAGTACTACTGTAGAGAGAGAAACACAGAGAGAAGAGAAGAAGAAGTATTCTAACAGAGTACTACTGTAGAGAGAGAAACACAGAGAAGAGAAGAAGAAGTATTCTAACAGAGTACTACTGTAGAGAGAGAAACACAGAGAGAAGAGAAGAAGAAGTATTCTAACAGAGTACTACTGTAGAGAGAGAAACACAGAGAAGAGAAGAAGAAGTATTCTATCAGAGTACTTCTGTAGAGAGAGAAACACAGAGAGAAGAGAAGAAGAAGTATTCTAACAGAGTACTACTGTAGAGAGAGAAACACAGAGAAGAGAAGAAGAAGTATTCTATCAGAGTACTACTGTAGAGAGAGAAACACAGAGAAGAGAAGAAGAAGTATTCTAACAGAGTACTACTGTAGAGAGAGAAACACAGAGAGAAGAGAAGAAGTATTCTAACAGAGTACTTCTGTAGAGAGAGAA
Organism: Anarhichas minor; assembly: GCF_050575085.1. Taxonomy (NCBI): domain Eukaryota; kingdom Metazoa; phylum Chordata; class Actinopteri; order Perciformes; family Anarhichadidae; genus Anarhichas; species Anarhichas minor. The sequence continues at coordinate 14,310,696 of NW_027466464.1, read as the reverse complement.
ACACAGAGAAGAGAAGAAGTATTCTAACAGAGTACTTCTGTAGAGAGAGAAACACAGAGAGAAGAGAAGAAGAAGTATTCTAACAGAGTACTACTGTAGAGAGAGAAACACAGAGAGAAGAGAAGAAGTATTCTATCAGAGTACTACTGTAGAGAGAGAAACACAGAGAGAAGAGAAGAAGAAGTATTCTAACAGAGTACTTCTGTAGAGAGAGAAACACAGAGAAGAGAAGAAGAAGTATTCTATCAGAGTACTACTGTAGAGAGAGAAACACAGAGAGAAGAGAAGAAGTATTCTAACAGAGTACTACTGTAGAGAGAGAAACACAGAGAGAAGAGAAGAAGTATTCTAACAGAGTACTACTGTAGAGAGAGAAACACAGAGAGAAGAGAAGAAGTATTCTAACAGAGTACTTCTGTAGAGAGAGAAACACAGAGAAGAGAATAAGTATTCTATCAGAGTACTACTGTAGAGAGAGAAACACAGAGAGAAGAGAAGAAGTATTCTAACAGAGTACTACTGTAGAGAGAGAAACACAGAGAAGAGAAGAAGAAGTATTCTAACAGAGTACTTCTGTAGAGAGAGAAACACAGAGAGAAGAGAAGAAGAAGTATTCTATCAGAGTACTTCTGTAGAGAGAGAAACACAGAGAAGAGAAGAATAAGTATTCTATCAGAGTACTACTGTAGAGAGAGAAACACAGAGAGAAGAGAAGAAGTATTCTAACAGAGTACTACTGTAGAGAGAGAAACACAGAGAGAAGAGAAGAAGAAGTATTCTAACAGAGTACTTCTGTAGAGAGAGAAACACAGAGAGAAGAGAAGAAGTATTCTAACAGAGTACTACTGTAGAGAGAGAAACACAGAGAGAAGAGAAGAAGTATTCTAACAGAGTACTACTGTAGAGAGAGAAACACAGAGAGAAGAGAAGAAGAAGTATTCTATCAGAGTACTTCTGTAGAGAGAGAAACACAGAGAAGAGAAGAATAAGTATTCTATCAGAGTACTACTGTAGAGAGAGAAACACAGAGAGAAGAGAAGAAGTATTCTATCAGAGTACTTCTGTAGAGAGAGAAACACAGAGAGAAGAGAAGAAGAAGTATTCTATCAGAGTACTTCTGTAGAGAGAGAAACACAGAGAGAAGAGAAGAAGAAGTATTCTATCAGAGTACTTCTGTAGAGAGAGAAACACAGAGAGAAGAGAAGAAGAAGTATTCTATCAGAGTACTTCTGTAGAGAGAGAAACACAGAGAAGAGAGAAGAAGAAGTATTCTAACAGAGTACTTCTGTAGAGAGAGAAACACAGAGAGAAGAGAAGAAGAAGTATTCTAACAGAGTACTTCTGTAGAGAGAGAAACACAGAGAGAAGAGAAGAAGAAGTATTCTATCAGAGTACTTCTGTAGAGAGAGAAACACAGAGAAGAGAAGAAGAAGTATTCTATCAGAGTACTACTGTAGAGAGAGAAACACAGAGAGAAGAGAAGAAGTATTCTAACAGAGTACTACTGTAGAGAGAGAAACACAGAGAGAAGAGAAGAAGTATTCTATCAGAGTACTACTGTAGAGAGAGAAACACAGAGAAGAGAAGAAGAAGTATTCTATCAGAGTACTTCTGTAGAGAGAGAAACACAGAGAGAAGAGAAGAAGAAGTATTCTATCAGAGTACTACTGTAGAGAGAGAAACACAGAGAAGAGAAGAAGAAGTATTCTATCAGAGTACTACTGTAGAGAGAGAAACACAGAGAGAAGAGAAGAAGTATTCTAACAGAGTACTTCTGTAGAGAGAGAAACACAGAGAGAAGAGAAGAAGAAGTATTCTATCAGAGTACTTCTGTAGAGAGAGAAACACAGAGAGAAGAGAAGAAGAAGTATTCTATCAGAGTACTACTGTAGAGAGAGAAACACAGAGAAGAGAAGAAGAAGTATTCTATCAGAGTACTTCTGTAGAGAGAGAAACACAGAGAAGAGAAGAAGAAGTATTCTATCAGAGTACTACTGTAGAGAGAGAAACACAGAGAGAAGAGAAGAAGAAGTATTCTAACAGAGTACTTCTGTAGAGAGAGAAACACAGAGAGAAGAGAAGAAGTATTCTATCAGAGTACTACTGTAGAGAGAGAAACACAGAGAAGAGAAGAAGAAGTATTCTAACAGAGTACTTCTGTAGAGAGAGAAACACAGAGAAGAGAAGAAGAAGTATTCTATCAGAGTACTACTGTAGAGAGAGAAACACAGAGAGAAGAGAAGAAGAAGTATTCTATCAGAGTACTTCTGTAGAGAGAGAAACACAGAGAAGAGAAGAAGAAGTATTCTAACAGAGTACTACTGTAGAGAGAGAAACACAGAGAGAAGAGAAGAAGAAGTATTCTATCAGAGTACTTCTGTAGAGAGAGAAACACAGAGAAGAGAAGAAGAAGTATTCTAACAGAGTACTACTGTAGAGAGAGAAACACAGAGAGAAGAGAAGAAGAAGTATTCTATCAGAGTACTTCTGTAGAGAGAGAAACACAGAGAGAAGAGAAGAAGTATTCTATCAGAGTACTACTGTAGAGAGAGAAACACAGAGAGAAGAGAAGAAGAAGTATTCTAACAGAGTACTTCTGTAGAGAGAGAAACACAGAGAGAAGAGAAGAAGTATTCTATCAGAGTACTACTGTAGAGAGAGAAACACAGAGAGAAGAGAAGAAGAAGTATTCTAACAGAGTACTTCTGTAGAGAGAGAAACACAGAGAGAAGAGAAGAAGTATTCTATCAGAGTACTTCTGTAGAGAGAGAAACACAGAGAGAAGAGAAGAAGAAGTATTCTAACAGAGTACTTCTGTAGAGAGAGAAACACAGAGAGAAGAGAAGAAGTATTCTATCAGAGTACTACTGTAGAGAGAGAAACACAGAGAAGAGAAGAAGAAGTATTCTAACAGAGTACTTCTGTAGAGAGAGAAACACAGAGAAGAGAAGAAGAAGTATTCTAACAGAGTACTACTGTAGAGAGAGAAACACAGAGAGAAGAGAAGAAGAAGTATTCTATCAGAGTACTTCTGTAGAGAGAGAAACACAGAGAAGAGAAGAAGAAGTATTCTAACAGAGTACTACTGTAGAGAGAGAAACACAGAGAGAAGAGAAGAAGAAGTATTCTATCAGAGTACTTCTGTAGAGAGAGAAACACAGAGAAGAGAAGAAGAAGTATTCTAACAGAGTACTACTGTAGAGAGAGAAACACAGAGAGAAGAGAAGAAGAAGTATTCTATCAGAGTACTTCTGTAGAGAGAGAAACACAGAGAAGAGAAGAAGAAGTATTCTATCAGAGTACTACTGTAGAGAGAGAAACACAGAGAGAAGAGAAGAAGAAGTATTCTATCAGAGTACTACTGTAGAGAGAGAAACACAGAGAGAAGAGAAGAAGTATTCTAACAGAGTACTACTGTAGAGAGAGAAACACAGAGAAGAGAAGAAGTATTCTATCAGAGTACTTCTGTAGAGAGAGAAACACAGAGAAGAGAAGAAGAAGTATTCTAACAGAGTACTTCTGTAGAGAGAGAAACACAGAGAGAAGAGAAGAAGTATTCTATCAGAGTACTTCTGTAGAGAGAGAAACACAGAGAAGAGAAGAAGAAGTATTCTAACAGAGTACTACTGTAGAGAGAGAAACACAGAGAGAAGAGAAGAAGTATTCTAACAGAGTACTACTGTAGAGAGAGAAACACAGAGAGAAGAGAAGAAGTATTCTAACAGAGTACTACTGTAGAGAGAGAAACACAGAGAAGAGAAGAAGAAGTATTCTAACAGAGTACTTCTGTAGAGAGAGAAACACAGAGAAGAGAAGAAGAAGTATTCTAACAGAGTACTACTGTAGAGAGAGAAACACAGAGAGAAGAGAAGAAGTATTCTAACAGAGTACTACTGTAGAGAGAGAAACACAGAGAAGAGAAGAAGTATTCTATCAGAGTACTTCTGTAGAGAGAGAAACACAGAGAGAAGAGAAGAAGTATTCTATCAGAGTACTACTGTAGAGAGAGAAACACAGAGAGAAGAGAAGAAGTATTCTATCAGAGTACTTCTGTAGAGAGAGAAACACAGAGAGAAGAGAAGAAGTATTCTAACAGAGTACTACTGTAGAGAGAGAAACACAGAGAAGAGAAGAAGTATTCTATCAGAGTACTACTGTAGAGAGAGAAACACAGAGAGAAGAGAAGAAGTATTCTATCAGAGTACTACTGTAGAGAGAGAAACACAGAGAAGAGAAGAAGTATTCTATCAGAGTACTACTGTAGAGAGAGAAACACAGAGAGAAGAGAAGAAGTATTCTAACAGAGTACTACTGTAGAGAGAGAAACACAGAGAAGAGAAGAAGTATTCTATCAGAGTACTTCTGTAGAGAGAGAAACACAGAGAGAAGAGAAGAAGAAGTATTCTATCAGAGTACTACTGTAGAGAGAGAAACACAGAGAAGAGAAGAAGTATTCTATCAGAGTACTTCTGTAGAGAGAGAAACACAGAGAGAAGAGAAGAAGAAGTATTCTATCAGAGTACTTCTGTAGAGAGAGAAACACAGAGAGAAGAGAAGAAGTATTCTAACAGAGTACTTCTGTAGAGAGAGAAACACAGAGAGAAGAGAAGAAGAAGTATTCTAACAGAGTACTACTGTAGAGAGAGAAACACAGAGAGAAGAGAAGAAGAAGTATTCTATCAGAGTACTTCTGTAGAGAGAGAAACACAGAGAGAAGAGAAGAAGTATTCTATCAGAGTACTTCTGTAGAGAGAGAAACACAGAGAGAAGAGAAGAAGAAGTATTCTATCAGAGTACTTCTGTAGAGAGAGAAACACAGAGAGAAGAGAAGAAGTATTCTATCAGAGTACTTCTGTAGAGAGAGAAACACAGAGAGAAGAGAAGAAGAAGTATTCTATCAGAGTACTACTGTAGAGAGAGAAACACAGAGAGAAGAGAAGAAGAAGTATTCTATCAGAGTACTACTGTAGAGAGAGAAACACAGAGAGAAGAGAAGAAGTATTCTATCAGAGTACTTCTGTAGAGAGAGAAACACAGAGAGAAGAGAAGAAGAAGTATTCTATCAGAGTACTACTGTAGAGAGAGAAACACAGAGAAGAGAAGAAGTATTCTATCAGAGTACTACTGTAGAGAGAGAAACACAGAGAGAAGAGAAGAAGAAGTATTCTATCAGAGTACTACTGTAGAGAGAGAAACACAGAGAGAAGAGAAGAAGAAGTATTCTATCAGAGTACTTCTGTAGAGAGAGAAACACAGAGAGAAGAGAAGAAGTATTCTATCAGAGTACTTCTGTAGAGAGAGAAACACAGAGAGAAGAGAAGAAGAAGTATTCTATCAGAGTACTACTGTAGAGAGAGAAACACAGAGAAGAGAAGAAGTATTCTATCAGAGTACTACTGTAGAGAGAGAAACACAGAGAGAAGAGAAGAAGAAGTATTCTATCAGAGTACTTCTGTAGAGAGAGAAACACAGAGAGAAGAGAAGAAGTATTCTAACAGAGTACTACTGTAGAGAGAGAAACACAGAGAAGAGAAGAAGTATTCTATCAGAGTACTTCTGTAGAGAGAGAAACACAGAGAGAAGAGAAGAAGAAGTATTCTATCAGAGTACTACTGTAGAGAGAGAAACACAGAGAAGAGAAGAAGTATTCTATCAGAGTACTTCTGTAGAGAGAGAAACACAGAGAAGAGAAGAAGTATTCTATCAGAGTACTTCTGTAGAGAGAGAAACACAGAGAGAAGAGAAGAAGAAGTATTCTAACAGAGTACTACTGTAGAGAGAGAAACACAGAGAGAAGAGAAGAAGTATTCTAACAGAGTACTACTGTAGAGAGAGAAACACAGAGAGAAGAGAAGAAGTATTCTAACAGAGTACTTCTGTAGAGAGAGAGGTATTTATATGATCAACACGTCTAAAGGTCCCTGATTAACAAACCAAAGTATTCAAATGTAAATAACTAACATAACATCTAATTAACATAAACCAAATGTAAAGAATGTATACCGCTAAATATCCACTTAAACAAAATAATATATAAAGAAATCAAAAAAATATAACAAAGAAATCTAGAAATAGACCAAACAAATACAATTAAGATGGAAATATCTTATGTCACCAAATTAAAAAGTAAACATAAATATTAATAATTCATAAAATAAGTAATTATAAAATAATTAATAACACGTGAAATAAATGTAAATCTTTAAATGTCAACCTTGTGATGGCGCTATAAGAAAATAAATCATGAGGGTACATCTTTAGGGAACCATGAATATCTGGACACAACGAAGCTTTGCTAAGATACTCGTGGTGGCGCTAGAGGAGAGTCAGAGGATCACCATGAACCGTATCCTCTGGGGACAATGAACAGGTCTCACGAACTTAGCTTGTGTTTCTCCGTCTGGCAGAATGCGGGCAAAGCGCTGCGGTTCAGCTGCCGCTGTCTGATGCTCGGCTTACAGAACATGGCGGCGCTCTACTCCACCCCCGTCTCGGCTATGTCCGTCGTGGTGACGGAGGTTCACCGAACCGCCGGCAGCAAAGCATGATGGGACACGGACAGAGCCACTGATGTGGACGACAACCTGCAGCATGAAGACATTCTGGTCTTCTTTTAGTTTTAATAGGACTTTATTGTTCGTTATTTATAATGACGAAGGAATCTGTTTAAAAGGAATGTTTTGGATTTTACTACAATTCAAAATAATACAAATAAAATACTTTTTCAAGCTGTTAAATTCTTAGTTCGAGCAATATGTACGCCTCCTTTGTATTATATGTTTTTCATACAACGTTGTGTAAAATATGTGATAAACTTTAAATTACGTTCTTATTTTTTTGTGTTTTCTTCAATAAATGTTCTTAAAGCGGATCTGCGTTCTGTCTCCTCACTTCATCCCCTACCTCCTTGCATCCTAACCCTACCTACACCTCCTCCTTTTCCCTCCTGTCTCTTGTTCTTCAGCTCACCTCCAATAAAGAGGAATCCTTGTTATTGAGCTTATCACAGGTCAAATACCGCTCAAAGCTCATCCAGCCTGTTGCATCTTGTGACGTTTATTCCTAATTTGTTTTCTGATCCTGTTTTCATCACCTGAGACATATACTGCATTGTGAGGATCTATTTGATCTTATCTCGACACATGAACATCTGAATGACTCAGAGTTGTTGAAGATGTAACGCATTCGATGACCAGAGGGTGCCGCTGCATCACTGCACAGGGAGTCCTCCAACCTCCTTATAAGGGAAAGGAGGCGGGGGGAGAGCTTGTGGATGAAAGTTCACTTTAAATTTGACCCGTCTGCTGTCAAGTCAACAACTCTCCTGGTCAGCAGCAGCTGTTCAACCAGACACCAGAACACAGAGTCAAGATGTGGAGCTCATGATGGATCCTTTAAGAGGAAGACCTGGAGTATAGAGAGAAATAAGAGACTTGTTCTGGACTTGTTCTGGACTTGTTCTAGACTTGTTCTAGACTTGTTCTAGACTTGTTCTGGACTTGTTCTGGACTTGTTCTGGACTTGTTCTGGACTTGTTCTGGACTTGAAGGAGGCCATGTCTCCGCTGCAGCTGTCCATGTACTGGCGCCTCTCCCTCGTCTTCTTCTTCAGCTCTTTCCTCTTCTTTCTCGACGTTTTCGCGGCCGCCGTCGTCGGGGCATCTTGTGGCCCCGGCAACGGCACGGAAGACGACGCCGGAACGTCGTCGGCGCTGCCAAACGCCGGGGCCAACCAATCACGGCCCGGCGAGGTCTCGGAGAGCGGGAACCGAGACGTGAGTGATGTTCACGTTTTTCCTCGATATTCCTGTAATATTAGAACTTCTATCTAATATTCATACACTTTAAACATGTAGTTGAGCTTTGTGTATTTGTAAGATACTTTTTAAAACAATGATGTCTGCGTGTCAAAAACAAGGTTACACAACAAATAACTGCACAGATTAACGTGCACGTTAATGTGCAACACGAGGCTGTTAATGTTTCCGTCTGCTGTTGAAGGATCGGAGTCGTGTTTATTGCCAAATACGTTACACAAGACATTTGGCTCGGCTCACAGTGCAATAGTAGAAGACCTCATTTAAAAATAGAAAATACAAAAATACAAATCAAATAAGTGATAAGTGAACGAGATGTGGTTGAGATTCGCAAAGGTCCGGTTAATGTGTCAAACGATTAGATGCAACCTAATTGTGTACTTGGACACATTGTTTCGGTGTGTGTGTGTGTGTGTGTGTGTGTCAGTCAGTGTGTGAGTGGACGGACTGGTTGGTGTACAGTCAGACTCTCTACATGGTCGGTCTGCTGCTGGGATCGCTGGTGGGAGGAGCCTTATCCGACCGGTACGACACAAACAAACACATTCAAAATCATCTGCAGCTTTTTTTTCGCCGCCTCTAACGAGCTTCTATACGCCGCTGTATTCTGCAGGTACGGGAAGCGCACGGTGCTGCTGGTGTCCGTGTACGTGCACGCCGTTTGTGGGCTCGTGCCCGCCGTCCTTCCTCAGCCCTTCCTCTACCTCGCCGTTCGCTGTGTGACGGGCGTTTGCTGCTGCTGCATCAACATCTGCTCCTTCAGTCTGGGTAACCACCACCTCCTCCTCCTCCTCTTGCTCCTGTATCGTTGTTACCAAACTGGCCTCACTGGGTCACGGTTCACTGGGCGTCCGGTGAGTTTTATTGGACCACAGCGGGACACGAGGGTGATGAAGAACACGTGTCCCGGATAAAGACCGAGTGCCAATGAGGAAAGACAGTTTCCAGCAGCTTCTTGACCTCTGACCTCTGGTTGAGACTGAAAGGGGGGCAGCAGGTTCATTAAAACCATCATCCTGATGATTCCAGACCAAGTGGGAACCTCCGGTTCTTGAAGTGAAGTCAGAGCTTCATGTGTTAAAGCTGCATTCTCTCTAGTGTCCACCAGGGGGCGACTCCTCTGGTTGTATAGAAGTCTATGAGAAAATGACTCTTCTTCTCTCTTGATTTATTACCTCAGTAAACATTGTAAACATGAGTTTATGGTCTCAATCTCTAGTTTCAAGTCTTCTTCAATACAGCATGATGTTCATTTAGTAAATGATGGTCCATTTAGAGTCAAACAGACCATAAAGCAGGGGATGCTTTAGGGCGGGGCTACACGGTGATTGACAGGTCGACACCAGAGACGTATACGGCATCTCTACGTCACTCCTCCTCAGTCCAAATATGGTCACTTCCTGTTCACTGGGTGCAAAAATGACAAGATGGCGACGGCCAAATCGCCGAACTTGAGGCTTCAAAAGCAGTCCACAAACCAACGAGGGACGTCACGACGACTACGTCCACTTCTTATAGACAGTCTATATTTCAGAGCCCCTATACCACAACTAAACATCTATAGGGTTCCTCCTCTGGGGAGCAGGACTGTGGTCAATAGAGGTCTTCATAGGTCCACTTGGTTCCTAGTATACAGGTGCTGGTCATATAATTAGAATATCATCAAAAAGTTGATTTATTTCACTAATTCCATTCAAAAAGTGAAACTTGTCTATTATATTCATTCATTACACACAGACTGATATATTTCAAATGTTTATTTCTTTTAATTTTGATGATTATAACTGACAACTAAGGAAAATCCCAAATTCAGTATCTCAGAAAATTAGAATATTGTGAAAAGGTTCAATATTGAAGAGACCTGGTGCCACACTCTAATCAGCTAATTAACTCTAAACACCTGCAAAGGCCTTTAAATGGTCTCTCAGTCTAGTTCTGTAGGCTACACAATCATGGGGAAGACTGCTGACTTGACAGTTGTCCAAAAGACGACCATTGACACCTTGCACAAGGAGGGCAAGACACAAAAGGTCATTGCAAAAGAGGCTGGCTGTTCACAGAGCTCTGTGTCCAAGCACATTAATAGAGAGGCGAAGGGAAGGAAAAGATGTGGTAGAAAAAAGTGTACAAGCAATCGGGATAACCGCACCCTGGAGAGGATTGTGAAACAAAACCCATTCAAAAATGTGGGGGAGATTCAGAAAGAGTGGACTGCAGCTGGAGTCAGTGCTTCAAGAACCACTACGCACAGACGTATGCAAGACATGGGTTTCAGCTGTCGCATTCCTTGTGTCAAGCCACTCTTGAACAACAGACAGCGTCAGAAGCGTCTCGCCTGGGCTAAAGACAAAAAGGACTGGACTGCTGCTGAGTGGTCCAAAGTTATGTTCTCTGATGAAAGTCAATTTTGCATTTCCTTTGGAAATCAGGGTCCCAGAGTCTGGAGGAAGAGAGGAGAGACACGCAATCCACGTTGCTTGAGGTCCAGTGTAAAGTTTCCACAGTCAGTGATGGTTTGGGGTGCCATGTCATCTGCTGGTGTTGGTCCACTGTGTTTTCTGAGGTCCAAGGTCAACGCAGCCATATACCAGGAAGTTTTAGAGCACTTCATGCTTCCTGCTGCTGACCAACTTTATGGAGATGCAGATTTCATTTTCCAACAGGACTTGGCACCTGCACACAGTGCCAAAGCAACCAGTACCTGGTTTAAGGACCATGGTATCCCTGTTCTTAATTGGCCAGCAAACTCGCCTGACCTTAACCCCATAGAACATCTATGGGGTATTGTGAAGAGGATGATGCGAAATGCCAGACCCAACAATGCAGAAGAGCTGAAGGCCACTATCAGAGCAACCTGGGCTCTCATAACACCTGAGCAGTGCCACAGACTGATCGACTCCATGCCACGCCGCATTGCTGCAGTAATTCAGGCAAAAGGAGCCCCAACTAAGTATTGAGCTGTACATGCTCATACTTTTCATGCTCATACTTTTCAGTTGGCCAAGATTTCTAAAAATCCTTTCTTTGTATTGGTCTTAAGTAATATTCTAATTTTCTGAGATACTGAATTTGGGATTTTCCTTAGTTGTCAGTTATAATCATCAAAATTAAAAGAAATAAACATTTGAAATATATCAGTCTGTGTGTAATGAATGAATATAATAGACAAGTTTCACTTTTTGAATGGAATTAGTGAAATAAATCAACTTTTTGATGATATTCTAATTATATGACCAGCACCTGTATATTTCATAGTACCTGGTTATTTTTTATGGTACCACGTAGGTTGAGGTTCCCGGTGATCTGAGCCGGTACTAGAAAAGGGAAGTTAAATAAATTCCCGATCTGATTGGTCGGAGAGAACCAGAACTTGAGCGACACGCCGTAAACAATACGATTCATTCCAGCTGGTTCCCCAAAGTGAGCTGGGTATAATTTGGCCGTTTGTTTTATCCACAGCCGTGGAGTGGACGCGTCCGGCCGCTCGGCTCTGGGCGTCGGCCTTCTTGACGTTCTGCTTCAGCCTGGGGACGATCGGCGGAGCTCCGCTGGCCTGGCTCAGCCCCACCTGGAGACGGCTGCACCTGTCGATGGCCGTGCCTCAGCTCGTCTGTCTGCCGCTCTACCTGTAGGAGCAGCCGTCTGTCTGTCTGCCCGTCTGTCTGCTTTGGCCTTTGAGGATTGTTAACGGCTCCCTTTTCCTGTTCCAGTTCGATCCCAGAGTCTCCTCGCTGGTTGTTGCTAAAGAGGAGGACGGATGTTCTGGACCGTTACCGTCGCAACAGTCCTGCAGATAAACAGTGTCTGGACTTGGTAAACACACACACACACATACAGTTTCAGTCTGTCAGTGTTTCGTCAATGAGTTGTGTTTTCTGTGTGTAGCTGTTGGAGTCCGACCTGCAGAAATCCACCGAGGCTCAGAAGGAGGAGCCATCTGGAGGCCACACCCCCAGTGACATCATCCACCTGAGACATCCGACTGTGCTTCTGAGGCTCTTCGTCATGAGCTACCTCAGGTACATATATGTATGTATATATATATATATACATATATATACATATATACATATATATACATATACATATATATACATACATACATATATATATATATACATATATATACATACATATATATATATATATACATATATATACATACATATATATATATATATACATATATATATATATACATATATATACATATACATATATACATATATATATACATATACATATATACATATATATATATACATATATATATATATATATATATATATATATATACATATATATACACATACATATATATATATATATACATATATATATATATGTATGTGTATATATATGTATATATATAATATAATATAATAAAAGTTGAAGAAAATGATAAGTACGTAAGTTAATATAAAAGTTGATTAAGTTGCAATGTCTTGAGGATAACGTTATACTGTATTTTGAGAATACATTTAGATTATTTTGTAAATTAGATAATAATATGTTAAGAAATTATAATATATAACATAAAGTTGTAATATTTTGATTAAATAATCATATTTTTTTAATTAAGTCAGAATATTTCTAGAACAAAGTTGTAATATTTGGAGATTCAAGTTTCAATACTTTGAGGATAAAGTTGGAACATTTGCAGAATACATTTACAATATTTTGTCAAATAAATAATATTTTTAAAATTCTAAAGATAAATTTGCTAATATTTGTATCATCAGGTTGAAAGAATGAACTCTGTAAGAATACAATTTTCATTTTACGACAAATAGCTTATAATATTTCAAGAATAAAATTATAATATTTTTGACTTTTTACAATTGACAAAAAGAAACTCGTACTTGCTGTCTTTGAAGCTTTCATCAACATCTTTGGTGAACTCAGGCAACGTGAAGGTCAGGAACAGACCAGGTTCAGGTGGCTGGAAAGCAAAGGCATCATTTTCCATATTTGTGAAATTGTGTGTTTCAAATTTCCACTTTAACTCTATCGTACAGTTGTATGTTTACAGTTAAATGTTACTTCATTTTTCGGAAACTACGAAACCCGTGAAATAATCAGATTAAAAGGGGCGGGACTTAATAAGTGACGTACAACCTGTGTTTGTCCTGCAGTGCAGTGTCAGCGATGACGTACTTCGGCATCTGCATGAACATCGGCTCTTTTGGCGTCGACGTCTACTCCGCCCAGTTCTTCTCCGGCCTATCGGAGGCGCCCTGCTTCCTCGTCCCATTGGTTCGCCTGGGACGGCGGCCAATCAGCATGCTCGCTTTTTTCCTAAGCGGAGCGGCCTGCTTCCTGTCGTTACTGCTTTCCAGATACAACGGTGTGCATCTCAGATAACAATACATCTGTGGTC
>NW_027466464.1:14267500-14292500 GCF_050575085.1 Anarhichas minor | reverse complement strand
TATAGTTATAATATATTACGTTTACTTCTTTCAACAGTAGAAAGTCCCGTCATTGTTAAATAATGTCCACAACTCATCACTCCCTAAATATCCAACAATAAACAAATAAGCACTTTATGATACAGATGTTAGTTTCCTGGAGAGAACAATGTAGTTTGGTACGACATAAACATTTTTGACTGAATGAAGTACAGATGAATAACATCTATTCTAGTTCGGTTTAAATGGAGCAGATATTTAAGAACATCTGAAGCTCCTTTATTACAGTAGATGACAGTAAGTACATTGCTGACTAATCTGCTGATTATTATTTATTGATTAATTCAGGTTTTGTCATCATATGATGTCAAATTTAGAAAAGTTGTGAATTCTTACATTTCCATAAATTGGAAACTTCACATTTTGAGTGTTTTTGCTTTAAAAAGTGACGACCGATCGTTTTTACCGATTCATTGCCTTCATTCGACTCTTCGCTAACGTCTCCAACGTGTCACCCAAACCCTAAGACGTTCGTCCTTGCCGCTTGCCGTAGAAGCCGCCGCTCCGCTGCACTTCCTCCGTCGGACCACCAGGGGGCCGTCAGTACGTCACGAAGTTGGCGGGGAAGATCCCGACGCGTCCGTCGGTCAGTCGGCCCTCCCACCAGTCGTACTCCGAGTCGGTCTTGGTGACGACGGTGATGCGGTCGCCGGGGGCGAAGCTCAGGTCACCGGGCTGCTGCCCGCTGAACGGGTGCGTCGCCGTGACGACAAGCTGCCCGCTGGCCCCGCCCACTGACGATCCTCCACCTGGGGGGTAAATAATAAAACGTATATACTTCTATCTAATTAATGACACTTTATTTGAGAGGAATAGTTTCATACTTAAGAACTAACTTGTTGACTCTGTGGTAGGAGTCTCCGTGTGTCTATTCATTCATTCATTCATTCATTCATTCGCACAGTTGAGCTCCAGGGATTCATTATTCAAGTTACAGTGAAGAGCAGCACTGTAACATTAGGTTTCTACTTATGTAATGTTTCTTTATACATTTGTACGCTTGTGAAAGTAATGAGGTCACTGTTCGATAGTTTTATTAAAATATATAAATATATATACATATATGTATATATATATATATATATATATACACGTATATGTCTATCTGATATCATGTGATGTGACGTCGTACCGGCGTTTGGAGAGCTTCTGGAGGCGAATTGATCTGAAATAGAAAACAAAGTAAAAAGTGCGTTAAAGGTATTTTACATCAGTGTAAATTAAATGTGTCTGAATTCTGGGCATTTGATTAATGAAACAAATAAACAAACATCAGATTATTAATTGATTTAATTGCAGCTCGAACAGATTGACATCAAATTAACTGTAATTCTAATAATGAATATGAACTTTGTGTACTTTTATTAAATTGTTTTATTTATTAAATTGTTTTATTTAACAGCAGTTTGAAGCTGTGACCACTAGAGGGAGCTGCAGACACACATACACAGTCAGTCACACACAGCATTATTGATGAGTCGTTGTGTTTATATTAACTGATTCATCAAGGTAGCAAGTTAATAAAAGACCGAATGAAAACACTAATCGATCATCTGTCAAAGGAGGCGAAAGAGGAAAGGAGGTAGTGAAGGAAAGAAGGAGAAGGTGGAGGAAATGAAGAGGCGTAGAAGGAAAGAAGGACATAGTGAAGGAAAGAAGGACATAGCGAAGGAAAGAAGGACATAGTGAAGGAAAGAAGGACATAGTGACGGGAAGAAGATGTTTAATGTCAAACTGCAGTTTTAATGTATTTATTTCCACAAATTGCTGAACATTTCCCAGAGAACAAATAAATAGTGTCGTAAACACGATTAAAACGAGTATTTTTGATACTCTGAATATATAATTTAAGAACAATGTGGCCCCGGACCCCCCACCCAGAGGGTCCGAGGGCCCCCCACCTCCGTCTCCCTGGATGCTGGAGGAACCCGGTGATAAAGAGAATAAACGCAGCTCTACAGTGACATGACTGAAGGTTCTGTATCACAGGACTAAGGAAAGGCATTCCAGACCTTCATCAGCTGTTGGTGCCCTTCTGTCCTCTTCCTCTAATTAAAGCTCTGATCACATACAGACATGCCCTCGTTCTCCATTCTTCCTCTTCACATCCATTCATCTCAGACGTGACGTGATAAATGCTTTTAAGTGTTTAACTGATCATCTGTGTAAGGGTGTAGGCAAAGGAGGAAAGGAGTGAGGAAAGGAGGTGCAAGAGGGAACAGAGGGGGTCAAGAAAGAAACAAGAAAATAATGAAGGATAGATATATGGAAGTAAAAAAGGAGAGGAGGAGGTAGTAATGGAAACTAGGAAAGAAATAAGAATGCAAGGAAGGGAAAAAATGTGAAGAGGGAAAGGAGATAGAAGTGAAGGGATTTAGGAAAGGAAATGTATATGAAGTGTAGGAAAGGAGGGCAAGGAGATAGAAAAGAAAGTGAAGTAAAAGAGTGGGATAACAAGTAAAGTTGGTAAGGAAGAAAAGGAGTCATAAGGAAAGATGATGAAGGAAAGAAGGAAGTAAAGGAGGGAGGAAATTGGGTAGTGATGGAAAGCTAGGAAGGAGGTATATAAGGAAAAGGGAAAGGAGGAGATAGTGGAGAAGACTAGGGGGTAGGAAGGGAAAGGAGGTGGTAACGAAGGAAAGAAGATGGTAGTAAAGGAAAAGAGGTGGCGGAAAGGTTAGAAGGAGGCATAAAAGGACACGAGGAGGTGAACATTTTCAGAGTGAAGAAAGTTTAACTCACCTGAAGTCTCAGATTTATAGACGGAGATGCTCGGGTAGAGGATGTTTTTACCAGTGTTGGTTGGCGGTTGCTGGTAGCCGGATGGCGGTTGCTGGTAGCCGGATGGCGGTTGCTGGTAGCCGGATGGCGGTTGCTGGTAACCGGATGGCGGTTGCTGGTAACCGGATGGCGGCTGCTGGTAACCGGTTGGCGGCTGCTGGTAACCGGTTGGCGGCTGCTGGTAACCGGTTGGCGGCTGCTGGTAACCGGTTGGCGGCTGCTGGTAACCGGTTGGCGGTTGCTGGTAACCGGTTGGCGGTTGCTGGTAACCGGTTGGCGGTTGCTGGTAACCGGTTGGCGGTCTCTGCGACGGAGCTGGAGGTCTGGATGGTGTAAAAGACGACTAGAGAGAGAAAGATATACATTTTCTTCATAACTGCTGATAAATTGTACTTTGAATTCTCTATAATCGTCCCAATAAAATGTATATTTTCACAAAAGACAGAGCCTGAATTTGTTGCAACCACCTCAGCCCGTTCCGTCCCTCATGTGTGAAGTCGTAGATAATCTTTTGGTTGAAGCCGCAGACGATGATATTTACCTTTGGACGCATATTCTTGTTGGTCCAGTCGGTGGTGTAGGCCTCGGTGTAGGCCTCCAGGATGTGGTAGAGGTCGTAGCATTCCGACGGTGGCTCCACATCGCCGTTTAAAATGGCCGACGCACGGATGTCTCTCAAGTAGAACCTACAAGGCCACACATGCACTCACATATTCAATAACTATATTCATGTGAACAACGCTTCAAATGAAGGTGGCAGTTGGTTGCCGTTCATACTTGCGGTTGGTTTCTTTGCGTTCGATGAGGCCGGATCCCTCCAGAGAAATACCAGCAAACAACCCTCTGGATCTACAGTAGGTAAAGACCGCAGTTGGGCTGCGAATAGCCACGTCAGCCTCCACGTTCCTGAACAATGGAAAGATAAAGGATGCCGTTACCCCTCTGCTAGTGGAACAACCAAAGATGAGCACTTCTAAATACATAACCATCCACATTATAACCTTTTTCTTTACAGTCCAACAGTGCTGTACATTTCTTGTTCACAAACTTTTGATGTTCTGAGGTGTTCCACAAGGCAGGATCCTGGGTCCTCTGTTTTTTGGTTCGTTTGTTTGTTTGTCAGCGCGATAACAGAAAACCTACTGGCCTGATTTGGAGGAAGGGTGTCGCATGAGCCGCGGGAAGAACCCAATTAAAAAAAGGAGTGGATCCGAATCACGGGGATACACTGCATTGTGGTCAAAGACCAATAGAACCACCTCCTAGAACCAGAGGACCAGAACCTATACAACCACCACAACCTTCCCAAAGACCACAAGAACCTCCTGAAAGATCACTAGAACCACTCCTCGACCCAGAGGACCAGAACCTAGGCAACCACTATAACTTCCACAAAAAAGACTACAACCTCCTGAAAGACCAATAGAACCTCCTCCTAGACCTAGAAACCAGAACCTAAACATCCACTAGAACCTCCCCAAAGACCACTACAGGCTACTGCATTCTAGTCAAAGACCAATAGAACCTCCTCCCAGACCTAGTGAATTTTGTCCATGGTCTCAACTGGGTTGCTTTTTTTGCTGGCATGTGACATATGTGCATTATATTTCCGTATCTTCTGAGTAGCTTTATTTAGCCTCGCGTAGCTTTGCTTTTCAAAGACGCTTCCTTTACATCAGAGGTAGCCAACACGGTGCCCGCGGGCACCCTGTCGCCCGCAGGGACCACGTGAGTCGCCCGCAAGACATGTTCTAAAAATAGCACTAGTCACCATTGGAGCTCCGTCTAAAATTGTAGTTGCTGTTCTTTTTAAATCAAAAACGCTTGCATTAGTGTAGATTTTAAAATGACAATATTTCTTGTCATAAGAGAGTTGGGTACCCGGAGGCGCACCGCACTAGGTTTTCAGGTTACGAATGGCGGGCGCTTCCCGTCGTCAGGTCCGTAAATCCTCGGAACAGGCCGCGGGGCAATCCGACCGAAAAGGCCCAGACTAGAGGTTTTGAACGCGGGCCTCGGAGGGTTGGATCCTCCGCTCGGCTATAGACGAGACTTTTTACTAGTTTCTTCGTTGAGAAAAAGGTACCATTGGAAAAGCTGGTATCGGTGATAACAGACCGGGCTCCCGCGATGACGGGCCGGCATGCAGGCTTCATTGCGCAATGCAAAGGTGACCCAGACTTCGCAAAATTTCTATATTACCACTGGATCATTCACCAGCAGGCGCTATATGCAAAAGTAACCGGCTTTGATCATGTGATGATACAAACATATCAGAGATGTGATACCTCTGACTTTCAAATGTTGAAACAGATTAACAGAAATAAAAGTTGCATGTTTAAATATGTATGTGTAGCTATACCATCATTGTTGTGGAAATCATTCTTAATAATTATTGTGAGGAATAATTAACTGACATGTGATCAAACAGTCTCTTCACATATATTATTATTAAAAGGTGATCTGTGCAATTTTGTTATTCAGGAAGTTTGTATCAAATAAGTAGCCCTTCGTACTACTCGGTACCTTTGAAGTAGCTCTCAGTTTAAAAAAGGTTGGTGACCCCTGCTTTACATTGTATTAGGTGTTTCTGGGGAGATGAAACAAGGTACTGTGTCGACTCATGAACTCGTAAAAGTTCACACACACACACACACACACACACACACACACACACACACACACACACACACACACACACACACACACACACACACACACACACACACACACACACTCTAAAAATCACATCTGATGTAATAGATGTTTTCACTGTCATTAAACGTCTCCTAACATCAAAATAGAACAGTAAGCTGTAATTTACACCCAAAGAGGTAATTAATGGAAGCAATTAAGAAGGACAGTGAGAGTACAGGTAGTACCTGCCCATGGGTCCCACAGCGACGGTGCAGTTCCCGCCCAGCGTCAGGTTCCCGCCCTTTGTGAAGGCCTCGACGGCCCTCCGGTGGTTCAGGATGATCACCAGGTCAGACACCTGAGGGAGGACCATTCAGTTATTCATCTCAAAGCTACACTATGGTGGAAAAGGTATGAATCAGCTGTTATATTGATGCTCTTCTTTCCTTTAATAATAAAAACAATATTATTCAGACGCCATATGTTTTTATTTACATTTGAAATAGTGTTTGCCCCCAAAAAGAAGAATAATTTCAGGGTTCACTGGCTCAGATTCTTTCCTTGTCTGGATGAATAAAGTTCAGTCTTATGAAATAAAGATTTGTAGTCGAGGACTCACCTCCACTCCGATCTCGAAGCCTCCTCCCAGGCCGGCGATGCCGATGGCAGACGGTGCCGACCAGCCTGAACACAAACAGGAAAGATCAGATGAGTTCCAGATAAATCAATGAGAATACAGAAGAACCTTCACGGAGAGATGTCGCTCTTTTCACGATCACAACTTCCATCCAGTTAATAGCTTCACACAATTTAGCCAATCAAATGTTCACCGCAGAGAGAACGGCAGCGTCTGAACATCTGAACCATGATGCAGCAGTTATTATAAGTTATGAATTATCTGCTTTATCTTTTTAATCCTGGTTGAATCCATGTAAAACACTTTAATGTTTATCATTATATGATTACTATTGTTATTTCTATCTTTGACCTCTCCTTCACAGGCTCTTTCTGTGCTGCCTTTATTAAAGCGGATGTTTCGGATTGTTTTCATCGGTGCCAGTGTTTTGGTCAAACTGCTCCTTTAATGTGGAAAAAACAGCTAAAAGCCCTGCAGAGGAGGAGAGTCCGCTCCGTGTGATTTTTTTGGCACGACGACAAAACGGCACTATCCTCCACCGCCGACTGCACGCCACGGGGAGATCTCACGGAGCTCTTTGATACCACAGCAATGCAAAACATCCCGAAAAGAATGTGAAGGAAGAACATGAACAGGATTCCCTGCCCGATACTGACGTCTTACCTCCTCCTAGACCTCGAGAACCAGAACCTAAACAACCACTAGAACCTCCCCAAAGACCACTACAGGCTACTGCATTCTAGTCAAAGACCAATAGAAAAAAGTATTTAGTCAGCCACCAATTGTGCAAGTTCTCCCACTTAAAAAGATGAGGCCTGTAATTTTCATCATAGGTACACTTCAACTATGAGAGACAAAATGAGAAAATAAATAAATAAAAAAATCCAGAAAATCACATTGTCTGATTTTTAAAGAATTTATTTGCAAATTATGGTGGAAAATAAGTATTTGGTCAATAACAAAAGTTCATCTCAATACTTTGTTATATACCCTCTGCAATGACAGAGGTCAAACGTTTTCTGTAAGTCTTCACAAGCTTTTCACACACTGTTGCTGGTATTTTGGCCCATTCCTCCATGCAGATCTCCTCTAGAGCAGTGATGTTTTGGGGCTGTCGCTGGGCAACACGGACTTTCAACTCCCTCCACAGATTTTCTATGGGGTTGAGATCTGGAGACTGGCTAGGCCACTCCAGGACCTTGAAATGCTTCTTACGAAGCCACTCCTTCGTTGCCCGGGCGGTGTCATGCTGAAAGACCCAGCCACGTTTCATCTTCAATGCCCTTGCTGATGGAAGGAGGTTTCCACTCAAAATCTCACGATACATGGCCCCATTCATTCTTTCCTTTACACGGATCAGTCGTCCTGGTCCCCTTGCAGAAAAACAGCCCCAAAGCATGATGTTTCCACCCCCATGCTTCACAGTAGGTATGGTGTTCTTTGGATGCAACTCGGCATTCTTTCTCCTCCAAACACGACGAGTTGAATTTTTACCAAAAAGTTCTATTTTGGTTTCATCTGACCATATGACATTCTCCCAATCCTCTTCTGGATCATCCAAATGCTCTCTAGCAAACTTCAGACGGGCCTGGACATGTACTGGCTTAAGCAGGGGGACACGTCTGGCACTGCAGGATTTGAGTCCCTGGCGGCGTAGTGTGTTACTGATGGTAGCCTTTGTTACTTTGGTCCCAGCTCTCTGCAGGTCATTCACTAGGTCCCCCCGTGTGGTTCTGGGATTTTTGTTCACCGTTCTTGTGATCATTTTGACCCCACGGGGTGAGATCTTGCGTGGAGCCCCAGATCGAGGGAGACTATCAGTGGTCTTGTATGTCTTCCATTTTCTAATAATTGCTCCCACAGTTGATTTCTTCACACCAAGCTGCTTACCTATTGCAGATTCAGTCTTCCCAGCCTGGTGCAGGTCTACAATTTTGTTTCTGGTGTCCTTTGACAGCTCTTTGGTCTTGGCCATAGTGGAGTTTGGAGTGTGACTGTTTCAGGTTGTGGACAGGTGTCTTTTATACTGATAACGAGTTCAAACAGGTGTCATTAATACAGGTAACGAGTGGAGGACAGAGGAGCCTCTTAAAGAAGAAGTTACAGGTCTGTGAGAGCCAGAAATCTTGCTTGTTTGTAGGTGACCAAATACTTATTTTACCGAGGAATTTACCAATTAATTCATTAGAAATCCTACAATGTGATTTCCTGGATTCTTTCCCCCCATTCTGTCTCTCATAGTTGAAGTGTACCTATGATGAAAATTACAGGCCTCTCTCATCTTTTTAAGTGGGAGAACTTGCACAATTGGTGGCTGACTAAATACTTTTTTCCCCCACTGTATATACTCTTGATGAAAATGGGACTAGAACTTTGCGGTCAGTCAGTCTGGGTCTCACGTCTGTCGGCCAGTCTGGCGATGACGATGCCGCTGCCTCCTCTGGCGGTGATCATGAAGCCGGCCTTGATGACGGAGATGATGGCCAGACCCTCTGCCTTCGCTATCACATGAGCTGCACAAAGAAAACAACACAACCATCAACGTCTCTTCATAGTCTTCCTCAGACGGAGTACTAACGGACAGTTTGTCGTTTTCTTACCAGGGATGAGTTTGTCCGGTCCGTTCCGGTTGGAGATTTCGGTGAAGTCTCTCAGGATCTTGGCGGCTTTCTTCGCCTCTGACTTCAGGTTGGAGGGTATTGGGTTACTCACTGCAAAACACACAAATTGCACGGCTTATTAAAACACCAACAGCTCATTCACAGTGGATTTGACCTTTCCCATTATATTTTAACCCCACATCAAATCAAAGCTTCCGTCGCACAAAGAGCGGAGTCACAGAACTCGTCATTGAGCTCATTGTTGGCTTTAATTGATTTTATCTAAATCTGCGGCGAAGACTTTTTTAGAAATCTCTGAATGTGTTTTTTTTATTGGTGGAACAGACAAGACCTGTGTCGCTGGATTGTGAGCTTATTGGTTTAAAAAAGCAATTTATTTGTTGTTTTAGCCGACAACACTAATCCATTCATGTCATTCAGGTCTCATTGAGACCTAAAAGTAAGAAATCGAGTGCATGGAAAGAGTTCTACATGTCGGAACCGCAAAATTAAATCCACCGTCTCAGGAGCTACGCAGCTAATTTAGTAGTAAAACGTGTGCAACGACAACAAAGGCATTCTGTTGTCATTGAGAAGTCCAGCTTCCTGACTGTGTCATGTGTCAGGAATGTGCTGCTGATGCAGACTGCTCTCTGCTGCCGGACTGCTGATACCGTCTGACAGCAGAAAACAGGTTCTAGTGGTCTTCATGCATGTTCTGTTCATCTATGAGGAGTCTGTTGGTCTTAGAGGAGGTTCTAGTCATCAGTGATACGGTTCTAGTGGTCTTCATGTATGTTCTGTTCATCTATGAGGAGTCTGTTGGTCTTAGAGGAGGTTCTAGTCATCAGTGATAAGGTTCTAGTGGTCTTCTTTAATCATGTTGGTGGAGTCATTAAACACCTCGTCATGTGACTCAGTAATGAAGCAGCTGATGAGCTCATTGAAAGGTGAAACAGGTCTGTAAACAAATGTGAATGACGTCATTAAAACCAGTTTAATTAGAAGTCAATTATTTAAATATCTACAACTTTAAAGCCTGTTAGAGTTTATGTAAAGACCACAAGAACCTCCTCATAGACTTGTAGAACCTAAAACACCAGAACCCTCAAAGCCCGCCCCAACTGGAACCATCACATCACCTGACGTTTGTCACCACCACGTTTTTAATAAATCTCCATTCAGTTATTTTTACAGACTAAAAAACACACATAGAACCTGCAGAACCTGTGGAACCAGAACACTGAGGGGGAAAGGTAGACGCAGAGAGACAGGTAGACAGACAGGTAGACAGACACAGAGACAGGTAGACAGCTTACAGAACTCTTAACAGACGAATCTTTGAGTTTTAATAAACTTACTTTTCTTTCTTTTCCTCCTTTTTCTTCTTCTGGTTGTACACCTGCGGACAGGTGAGCTGCACGAGCCTCTTTCCTCTCTTTTCACTTCCGCCTCACCTGATTCTCCTAACAGCCCCACGCGCGCTACCGGAAACCACACACACACGCAGGTCACGTGATAACAGAGGACTCGAGCACACCTGTGCAGGTGAATGCCTTGAGCGACGTCACACAGGTGACGAGCAATAAAGTAAACGTGGCGTTGTCAGGGAGACGGGCGGCGCGCGCACAGCCCCTGACTGAAGGGTGTTGGAACAGCTGGGCCGCGCGCTCTCCCGAGACCTGAGCGTTTACACCCTCAGTTTAGTCTCTCAGGCAAAGAACGCAAACGTCACATTAATAATTCCATTAAAGAACTCGTTTAAAACTTCCACTAATGTGTATTTTAAAGTTCCTGTCTGATAAAGAGATTATATTACTTTATGATTATAACATTCAGGTATGAATATGTGATCAGATATTAATTTACAGCACATTTAATTCAATATTTAATATTTAATTCAATATAAATTAAATATTAATATTACTTATTGTAGTAAAACAATAATGTAGAAATAGAATGAAAGCAACAGCTGAAATAAAAATAAGTTAAGACGGGACTTGAAAAAAGACTAAAAGTGACAAAAATGTAACTTTTATTTTATTTGCTCATTTCAAGTTTCAGTGTCATTTATTGTTCATATTTCATCATTTTGAGTTTTGTTTTTGTATATAATTCCTCCTGTTTTGCAGACACAGACTGGAAACCTTCCCACAGTCACTTTCTCACAGTTAAACGTGATAACGTTACTCTTTATTCCGAATCCCTGCTGGGAAATAAACTGCCGTCCTGTGGGAGGTCAGAGGTCACCAGTCAGGGGAATAAACCACCGAGCGGCCATATTGTTTCTCCACATCATTCCTGCAAAATAAAACGAAACAATTAGAATAATGAGAATAATAGCTGTAAGTTTAACGAGAGGTTGAGTTGACGTGGCGACCGTGGGAGAAGTCAACGCTTACACACACAACACTTAATCAAAAACATGTGTGCTGACTCACAAACACACAAAAACATCTCTAAATCATGAAACATGAAGAATAAAAGACACGGAAAACTTAAAGAAACAACCAAAGAATGAACCGAATCACTGATCACACAAATAGTCAGTTAATGATGAACCAGAAGAGATAAAAGCTTTGTGTACACTGTGTAGTAGTAGTAGTAGCAGTAGTACTAGTAGTAGTTGTAGTAGCAGTAGTAGTAGTAGTAGTTGTAGTAGCACTCTTGAGGTGCTGTAACAGTAAGATGAACATATAGTAAGTAGAAATCAGAGGAAGAAGTACTTTTGTAAAAGTAGAAAAGTAAAAGTCCTGCATTCTGAATTCTACAAAAGTATTACCAAGAATATGTACGTATAGTTTCCAAAGTAAAAGTACTCATTATGCAGAGTACCTGTGTGGGTGTACACGTAGTAATACATCGTATTTTATGAGCTGATCGTATGTTTTCTGTGTAAAATCAAAGCAAATAAATGTAGTGCAGTAAAAAAAGGAGAGTATTTCCCTCTGAGAGGTAGTAGAGTAGAAGTACCATGAAACAGAAATACTCAAGTAAAGTACAAATACCTTTTGGTGAACCTATTCTTCAATAGAACACCTGGATGAAAAAAAGATACTTGTAGATTTAAAGGCTGTGGTGTTTTCACTGATTCAGCTTCGGGTTGGTTGGTTGGTTGGTTGGTTGGTTGGTTGGTTGGTGGTCGGTCGGTCGATCTCTATGCTCGGGTTACAGCAGCTTAAACCTCCATTTTAGTAGCTGGAGTCTGGTTTTTAGGGTCTGGAACTTCCACGGGGCCACATTAACTTTATTAAATGTGAACACAAGTCCGGTTCATCAACCACCGACCCTGAAGGCAGCGGCCGTGAACAGCTGATTAGTCTCAGAAAGTATGTGTGCCTCTAATTACCACAGGAAATATCAAACCTCATCTCATCCTCCCATGTCACAACATTTAAAAGTATCTCATCTATTTAAAGAATAAAAACAATCATGTGTTTTCCCTCAAATGTGGTGTTTTTTTTTTTGGGGTCATAACAAAACAAACTCAAAAACCTCATCTGAGCACTGAATACAGTATTAATATATAATCATATAAACTTAAATCTACATTTGTATTGTGGTTATTAATGTGAATCTAAAATCTGATCTGCTAACAAACACAATTATTATTTTTTCTTCTTTAACTCAAAATAAATTTAATTACAAATGTGAACAAAGCAAAACAGCAAAAACACAAAGAAAGGTAAATCAAATGAAAAAGAGAAGAAGTATTCAGATCATTTTAATAAAGTAAAAGTACCAATATCAAACTGAAAAATACTTGTATTAAGTATTTTCAGCTTCATAAAGTATCAGTAGTAAAATACACAAATATTAAAACATTGATGTAAAGTATCAGTATTGAAAGTACAGTTATTATTATTATTATTATTATTATTGTATTAAGTAACTGAAGCCGTCAGATAAATTAAATGTAAAAGTATGAAGTTGCATTAAATGGAAACAGAGAAATGTTTGTATGTTCTATGTTCTCCTTTCTTCTTTCCTTGATCTTGATGTTTCTTTTCATCTCTATAAACATAACTCTCTCTCTCTCTCTCTCTCGTTGTTATCTTCTGCCTCAATCGCTTCTCGCATTAATCCTCCCTCTCTCTTTAAATAGCCTGCTGGATAAACACCAGTCTCACTGTACTCATTTGTCTTCTTAATGTGTTTCCACTGTGTGTGTGTGTGTGTGTGTGTGTGTGTGTGTGTCAGGACAAACTAAATTCAGAAACCAGTTAAGGTCTCCCAGTCCCACAAGTCAAAATCATCCAGTTTGAGTCATTTTTCATGTCCTGTAGTCCGCTTTAAATTCTCCTACAAATCATTTTATGCCCAACATCTTCCACACATGTGCCCAGCGATGAACTGGCGACCTGTCCAGGGTGTTCCCTGCCTTCGCCCAATGTTAGCTGGGATCGGCTCCAGCGCCCCGCGACCCTCAACAGGATAAGCGGTTTGGATAATGGATGGATGGATCTTCCACACAAGTCTTTTCCCCGAGTGCTTCCGGTCTTCTGCAGATCCTCCACATTCAGAATCCCTTCAGGAGTTCCCTAAAGATCCATGAACGAACCCACAGCTTCATCGAGCTTGTTTCCTGTCTTTATGTGGTTTGTCAATTTGAGAGCATGACTCATTCATCTCATGGTCAGGTTTGGAGCATGCGTTCCCTCATAGACCCTGTTACTCACATAGATCCTTCTTGCACTTGGATTGGCTCTGCTGCTGCTCAAAGCATTAGCGTTAGCTTTCCTGCGCTCCAGCTTCAACCTCTGGCTGCTTCTGCAACTGAAACATCTGCTCCAGGTCTTTCCTCTGCACTTGGATTTTGTGAAACAACAATGTCAAAATTCTCCATTTAATATCATCTTCATTCTCCACCACATGCTTAGTCAGAGTTGAAAGTTCACAGTCCTCTAAAAGCCGTTTTCCACCTCCTGTAGACTCCTTCGTCTATCCGTCTAGTCCTCCTCCAGGTCCTCTATAAGCTGTCCTCCAGGTCCTCTAGTGTCCTTAGCTTGTAGTCTACGGTGTTCCCCCTAATGGTGGAGTGTAGGAAGTGCATCCCAGACCACCTGGTTGATACTCACCTGAGATATCTCAGAGGGCAAATCAAGACTCGGCTGTTAACTGGAATCTGAGACAATTAGTGACAGACTGTTAACGAGCCTGTCTCTCTCACACACACACACCACAACCTTTCCTGTCACTGCTCATGCTAGCCACGCCCCCGAGCTGTCAATCAAATGTATCCTCCCACTATGTGCATGTTTATAAAAGTGTGTTTGTTTAAAGTACACAGTGTGTGTGTGCGTGTGTGTGTGTGTGTGTGTGCGTGTGGACACAGCAGCACAGACCTGGCAGAGCTTCAGGTGTAATTCATCACAGATTACTCGTTACCTGCCACAGCTGTTAGTCATCTCACAGCTCCTCCCACAATGCTTCTATTGTATCTGCTGCCGTTTATATAACCTCAATAACTTCATTTAAACCGGTAGGCCGCCCACAGCACACACTCAAGCATTCTTACATATAATATATAACTCCTTCACCAGCAGATGACTTTAAAAACACCAGAATCAGCTCAAGAAATAAAGAAATAAACCGTAAATGAACCGTAGAAACGGTTGGAAGCGTTGTGTTTCAGTGAGCTGTTGAGCTGGCGGTCACATTGTGCACGACAGGAATGTACTCGTCATGTTTTCCTTGTGTAGTAAATGTGCTCCGACTGCATTCCTGTGATGCTTAACGGCAATAAATGATCATCGGATCCTACAGAAACAAACGTCAGCTGGCTTTATGGATTCAACAGATTATAGCTCAATGAAATTAGCATTAGCATTACGGCTCATTTAAACTAAATCAATCTTTTATTTATCATTCGTGCCTCAATGTTTTATTTCTTTACACGAAAGATTTTGGAGATTGTTAAACTTTTTTTATCAGTTAATTAGAGTTGATTTGATTTATCTGGTTCCACACATTTTGAAGTTATTGTTCCAGTTCTTAAAATTAATCAAACTTATCGGAGAGTTATCATAAAAGCAATGATGTTAAAGTTGAAAGATCCACACAGACAACAACATCCGGGCTTTGACTCCAGCGTGAGACCTTTGTTGCAAGTCTGTCCTCGACTCTGTCAGATAAAGGCAGAAATAACCCCAAAATATCATCGATGAGATAAGAATAGGAACCACGCTGAAAAGAAATGAGGTTAAAAGGAACCAGAACCTAGCCTCAGTACGGTCACGTGGACTGTGGGAATCAGGATTTGTTCCTGTGATCATGTGACTGGTTTGATTCCCACAGAAACACGTCCATCAGGATCAGACAGCAGGACGATGACATCAGATAAACTAATTCATCATTTGTCTTCTTTTACTTGTGCATGCCAACAATAAACAAAACTTTACAAATGTTGCTGTACAACAGTACGAATGGTTGGAGTATGACGCCAACTCAGGACTAAGTACTGAACCTTATTATGAGACAATTATCTTCAGAAGTAAATGTAAGATTGAATAAAGTGAAGATCCCTCTCCTATTGTGAACCAACCAGGATCAGACCTGGAAACCTTTACCGCATCGAAGGCGGGCCAACGTCAGCTCACGTATTTCAAATCCAGCCAACATGGCGGCTCGTTTGGAAACTTTCTGACTTTGGAAGTTTGTAGTAGTGGCGAGTCGCTATTCGCAACGGTTTATGGGATGAGTAGGTCCTTCGCTCTTAAAGTAAGTATGAACTAACCAAAGAGGCCCATTGAGCCCTCGGCGGAGTTCTTTGTAAAAGGTACAGTACATGAAATGTGTCTCTTTATGCAGACGATGTGCTGCTGTACTTGGTAGAGATAGAAATACCACCATCACAATGTCTGCTTGACAACAGTTTGGACACATAATGCCCTTCTCTTTCAAAAACTGATCAAGCTTAATCTCAAACCAATCACAATGCGCTTTGAGGAATACTTGCTTTGAGAGGGGAACGCCATTAGTTTCCTGGTTGGGCCCAAAATGAATTCATTACCTCGGATGTTGTACCACCTACAGACGTTGTACCACCTACAGATGTTGATTCCCAACAGCTTTTCTTGTAAATTCAATGGATTGATATGAAGTCTAGAAACTGGCCTAAAGGACTTCCCTTTGTAAGATAAGCTTAAACTGTAGACAGGCTGACAGTAGAAATCATTTTAGGCTGAATGCAGTCACACAACCTTTTAAAAGTAGTTTGCAATTACCCAAATGTACTATTACTCTGTCTGTGGCTCCATGTCGCTAAAATATAGTTTATAGTCTTTATACAGTAATTAGCTAAACTTTTGACAGTTTACCCAATAAGCCGATAAGTTAACAGTACATCTGAAGTCACATGTGGCTGAATGCTTGTACAACATTACCGTTAAGAAACAACAAATAAAAAGTCTTAATTTGAGAAAAATATAAACCAAATGTGTCTTTATTCTCCTTTCAGTATGTACATATTGCACACGGGGCTGAAACAATATAAATATACTATATTATGAGTTTATTAACACAAAACACATTCAGCATCGAAGATACTTTTCTGTCGTCCAGGACGACAAAACAAAAAAATGACAAATGATTGAGCTGATGTCCGATCAGAGGCTTTGTCCATTCATGTCCTCCAACAGGCTTCAGACTGGAAATGAAGTAACAATGTTCAGGCGTCCGGAAAATACATTCAGTCCCAGATGAAAGGTTCTGTTTCCAGATCAAATGTGACATTCGTCTTGATTTTAAAGCAGCGATCAGCTCACAGAGAAGTCCTGCCGTGTCACTAGAGACCAGTAGAGTCACCAGAGGAAGAATAGAGTCCTTTTGTTCTTCAGACTGAACGTGAGAGGTACAGTAGATTCCAGCAGAATACAGTAGAGGTGAGGAGACTGTCGGTAGGCAGAAGATAGAATAAAATAGAAACCAGTGCATCCTGATGGCTGGACGTGAACCGGAGAACGTCTTCTGCTCGTCAGTGGACGGACCTCGTTCAGATCCGTTCTATAGACAGACTGAGAAAGAAAGAACAACGAAAGTAAATCAAACGGAATCAAACTGTCACTGTAGAAGAAGAATATTCCAGAAGCTTTGAATACTACATTTCCCATGATGCAAGGCTTTAAAGGGTTCTACAGTTGTTTTTGTGGGTTCTGTTGACCTCAGTTTTAAGGAAATGTGAGGTTACAAATAAACCTAGAGACTATAGAGTCTGCAGGTACCACAGGTTCTACAGGTTCTACAGAGCCTCGGTTCTACACACTATACAGTCCACATGTTCTACAGGTTCTACAGAGCCTCGGTTCTACACACTATACAGTCCACATGTTCTACAGGTTCTACAGAGTCTCTGTTCTACACACTATACAGTCCACATGTTCTACAGGTTCTAGGTTCTACAGAGCCTCGGTTCTACACACTATACTGTCCACAGGTTCTACAGGTTCTACAGAGTCTCTGTTCTACACACTATACTGTCCACAGGTTCTACAGAGTCTCTGTTCTATAGAGTCCACCGGTTCTACAGGTTCTACAGAGTCTCTGTTCTACACACTATATAGTCCACAAGTTCTACAGGTTCTAGGTTCTACAGAGCCTCGGTTCTACACGCTATACTGTCCACAGGTTCTACAGGTTCTACAGAGTCTCTGTTTTATACAGTCCACAGGTTCTACAGGTTCTACAGAGTCTCTGTTATACACACTATACAGTCCACATGTTCTACAGGTTCTACAGAGTCTCTGTTCTACACACTATACTGTCCACAGGTTCTACAGGTTCTACAGAGTCTCTGTTCTATACAGTCCACAGGTTCTACAGAGTCTCTGTTCTATACAGTCCACATGTTCTACAGGTTCTACAGAGTCTGTTCTATACAGTCCACAGGTTATACAGGTTCTACAGAGCCTCTGTTCTACACACTATACAGTCCACAGGTTCTACAGGTTATACAGAGTCTCTGTTCTACACACTATACAGTCCACAGGTTCTACAGGTTCTACAGAGTCTCTGTTCTATACACTATACAGTCCACATGTTCTACAGGTTCTACAGAGCCTCGGTTCTACACGCTATACTGTCCACAGGTTCTACAGGTTCTACAGAGTCTCTGTTTTATACAGTCCACAGGTTCTACAGGTTCTACAGAGTCTCTGTTCTACACATTATACTGTCCACAGGTTCTACAGAGTCTCTGTTCTATACAGTCCACAGGTTCTACAGAGTCCCTGTTATACACACTATACTGTCCACAGGTTCTACAGAGTATCTGTTCAATAGAGTCCACAGGTTCTACAGAGCCTCTGTTCTACACACTATACAGTCCACAGGTTCTACAGGTTCTACAGAGTCTCTGTTCTACACACTATACAGTCCACATGTTCTCCAGGTTCTACAGAGTCTCTGTTCTACACACTATACAGTCCACATTCTACAGGTTCTACAGAGTCTCTGTCCTATACACTATACAGTCCACATGTTCTACAGGTTCTACAGAGTCTCTGTTCTATACAGTCCACATGTTCTACAGATTCTACAGAGTCTCTGTTCTATAGAGTCCACATGTTCTCAGGTTCTAGAGATCTAAAGATATTGTGTTTAAGATGTTCTACAGACTTAGTATGCAGTCTATAATTAACAGGTTCTATAGACTCTATTTTCTGAAGGTTCTAGAGACTCTGTGTAAACTCGTAGAACCATGGAGAACCATGTCTGAGATGAATATTATGGTCTGTCGTCTCACCGGTGTTCATCTCTCCGTACAGCGAGAGCTTTTGGCCAGTCGAGTCAGCAGACGAGCACATCTTCTATAATCTAAAAACACATCAGAGTATTTTTATCTGCCGTCAAGAAATTAAAAACATTTTGATGTCAGAAGCACAGATACCATCGATAGAGGGAGGGTCACAAGGCCCAGGATGTTAGCCTAGCTTAGCACAAACAGGAAACCGCTCGCCTCGAGCTAAAAGCTGCGTGATCGGTTTGATAAGAGTTTGAAAATAATCATTATGTAATAAAATCAGTACTTCTGTCATACTCACAACGTTTAGTACTTTTACTGTGACACAGTCGTATTACAGTGTGGTATTAGTACTTTTACTGTGACACAGTAGTATTACAGTGTGGTATTAGTACTTTTATAGTGACACAGTAGTATTACAGTGTGGTATTAGTACTTTTATAGTGACACAGTAGTATTACAGTGTGGTATTAGTACTTTTATAGTGACACAGTAGTATTACAGTGTGGTATTAGTACTTTTACTTGAATAAAGAATCTGAATACCTCATCCATCACTAAGTACATAACTCTAGTAAAAGCACTTCGTTAGTTTCTGCTGCAACACAAACTAAGAGCCGAGAAATGAAAGTCAGTTTGTTTCTGTTTTAACCGTTTAACGGAAGAAGTCCTGCACGAACACGTACACACACACACACACACACACACACACACACACACACACACACACACACACACATGTACACACACACACACTGAAACATATTTCTGTTCACACACACTCTCTCTAAAATAAACACAGCGCTGAACGCATGATTTAAGATCACAAGAGCTGCTGCTGTTGTAACATGATTACTGACTGATAACAGAGAGTGTGTGTGTGTGTGGGTGTGCGTGTGCGCTCACACTCAGGTGTTGTACAGTCTCTGGTGTTGTGGTAAAGTCTGTAGAAATGCTTCCTACACTTTGGGTTGAAGGAGAGAGGACCTGAGGACAGAGGAACACGTGTCAGAAATGCTGCTCTCTGATTGGACAGAAGGCTGTGAT
Organism: Anarhichas minor; assembly: GCF_050575085.1. NCBI lineage: Eukaryota > Metazoa > Chordata > Actinopteri > Perciformes > Anarhichadidae > Anarhichas > Anarhichas minor. The sequence goes on along the minus strand of NW_027466464.1, from coordinate 14,273,021 downwards.
GTAGCATCTCATTAGCATCTGAATTTAAACTCATTAGCACCAAGTGGACGGCTAAGTTATTACAATCAAATAACACAGAACAATAAACCAAAATGAATGCGTCCAACGACGTTAAGATAGAATACGCTGAAAGAGGAACGGTGCCTCAGGTGCGCTCACCTGTCAGGTGTTTGATGAAGGCCTCCTTGTGTCGGGGGTCTCTGGGATGACCCTCTGAAACACACAGTACCAACATCAACAGTTACTTTCATCTTCTGGATCAAAAGCTGCAGAGTTCATCTCAATATTTCATCCGTGACGACGGTTTTCTGGACGTCTTGTGCGGTAAAAAAACAGCAGAAGAAGAAGAAGAGTGATGATGTCAACACGATGAAGAGTCTAATGGACCCGACTGTAAATGAGTTCAAGTGGAGTTCTTCTTCTGTGTTTGTTTCTCCTGTAAAAGTTATTAATATCTTTAGAAAGAGCTCCGGGTTCATTCACACGTGATGGAGGAAGTTTTCAGATACTTTTTAAAAAATACTCCTGCAATCAAGTAAAAGTACAAAAGTATTGGCATCAAAATAAACTTTAAAGTATCAACATTAAAGTACTCATGAGGCAGAAAACTGTTTTCTTCTACTTGTAATACTTTAAGTACATGTTCCAGGTACTTTAAGTCCTGCTTTAAAAATGTTACTGAAGTAAAAGTATCTGGAAAATGTACTTAAAGTATAAAAAGTAAAAGAAAAATGTTTTCTGCCTGATAAGTACTTCTGGTGGTATTCTGGTGCTAATACTTTTGTACTTTTACTTGAAAGCAGGACGAGTATTTCTACACTGTAGTAGTACATTTACTAACTGATTGTGACTGAACGGTTTGATTAACAGAGATGTTAGAATCAGACGTGTAGTAGTAGTAGTAGTAGTAGTAGTAGTAGTAGTAGTAGTAGTAGTAATAGCAGTAGTAGTAGTAGTAGTAGTAATAGCAGTAGTAGTACTAGTAGTAGTACTCGTAGTACTGACCCAGTCCCTGCTGGGACCTGCTCTCTCTCACCAGCCTCCTCACTCCGTCCCCGCTGGTCCTGGTCTCGGTTCTGGTCCTGGTCTCAGTCTTCACCTCCAGCCGGCTGCAGCGTCCCGCGACCAGCAGCAGCACGAGGACGAGCGACAGCAGCATCACTGCGGACCTGATGGAGCGCGCGCTCATTGATTGATTGATTGAGTTTTTAAGTGGAATTAATTTGCTTTGCAGCTTCAGGAGTTCCTGTTTTTAAAATAAGAATGATTCTGTATTTTGTTCTCATTTCAGTCTGCTAATCATAAATATATGTAAATATATTTACATATATTGAAATGTGTCTCTCTCTTCGAAACATTTGATGTTTTTAACAGAAAGTATTTGTAAACAATGTAAAATAAAGCTTTGACACAGATCGATACTGCGTCTTGTACTGTTACTAGTACCACAGTACTACAGTAGTAATACTAGAAGGTATAAATATAAAAAATACATTTCATGATTCCATCTGAAGTCAAAGTTATGAATATGAAATGTCTCTGACCTGTCGGGCTGCTGGATGTCTGCTCTTCTTTAAACAAGGAGTCTCTCTGTCTGTATTGTTGTTATTATTATTATTAATATTATTTTTATTATTATCCCGGGTTATTCTCGATCCGAGCCGCGTGTCGAGCGCCGGGGCCTCTCATCGTCAGACCGGCCGGTGGGGCGCGTGGAGCCGGAGAAGATCCTTCATCATCATCATCGTCATCAGTCGGTTCCTCCAGCAGCAGCTGTCAGAGACACTGAGACCTTGTCTCTCTGAGGACCAAAGACAAGACGCTTGTGTCCAATTAAAGGCGCGTGCATTCGGCACGAGACCCCCCCCCCCCGCAGCTCCTCTCTATTGATCAGGCTGATCTGCACCGCGCGCTCCTCTTCCTCCTCTTCCCTCTGTGGAAATAGTCTTATTCTCTCCACACGCGCAACTCCACCTGATTACGGAAATACAAGCGGAGGAGGAGGAGGAGGAGGAGGAGGAGGAGGAGGAGGTGCGCGCGTGTGGTTCCGAGGTTCCCCGTCGATGTTCTCAGAGTTCCACCTTTATTTGCTCCTCTGCTCAGATAATCACTCAGCTGCTCTAGATGTTGATGTACATTTACATCCGTACATTGAGAGCAGTGATTTACCAGGAATGTCTGTGGGTGCACGGCCAGGTATATATATATATATATATATATATATATATATATATATATAATATTTATTATATACTCGTGCTTGTGAGTGAGTACCAGTGTTTTAGAACCTGTATTTATTCAGGGTTTAAGGGGAGGAGTGGAGGCTGTTTATTCATGCAGGTCACTGTAGTGCTGATAAAGTTTTCTCATGGCTATTAACTGCACTTTGTACATATCCAGGCCTGTACACCTCAGGACTGTGACACTTACAACGTGCACTACTTTGGAACGCCTCCAAGAGCCCTCTGGAACAAACCCCCAAGAGCCCATTAAATGTTCTCAAGAACACTTTGAACCTTGTTTAACCTCTTCAGACTCGGATATCTCCTGAGTGACCTATGGACCGTCCTCCGAGAACCTCCCAAATGGATCCTGGAACCCACTTTAAAGGCCCCACAGAACCCAAAGACTCATTATAATGTCTACATAGAGTTGGGGGGACCACCCAAGGATCTCTTAAATCTCCTTCAGCACCTCTGGAAACTATCTAAAGGACCTTTTCCCCCAACCTTTGTAACTTCCTTCAGCACCCCTAGAAGCTCTTTAAGAACCTCTCAAACTTTCTAAAAAGTTCTGAGGGCCTTCACAAGAACCCCTGGAACCTCTTCCAAGGCACCTTGGACACTGCAGATCCCACAGGAACCTACTCTTGAACCATAGAGCTCAGTTGAGAATGTCTGGAACCTACTTCTGCACCTCTTCAAGAACCTTTGGACTTTCTCAAAGACCTCAGAAACCTACTGGAAAACTGGAACCTTCTCAAAGACCCCACTTCCAAGAACCTTGAAGAGTTTTCAACTCGAATGGATGGTTCTTGTCGATGGTCTGAGGTACTGAGAGGAAGGGTCTAAATATTCTTTAGAGGGTCTAAAAAGGGTTCTTGAAGAGTTTTCAACTCTGAAACTCTCTCAAAGACCCCCAGAAGAAAGCGTGACTCTGGAAACACCCATCAGATGTTCTGATACCTCATTAAATGGTCTTTAAAGACCACAGGAACCTGCAGACAAACCTGTACTTTGTGTCGTTCGATCATCTGGGACCAAAGAAAAAGAAAAAGCACATTTGTTAAGACAATAAAAGCAAAAAGAAACATTTCATTTCAATGAGAGACGGAAGAAAAACTAACAAACTTTGTGAAAGCGTTCCGTTCTGCCACACACACACACACACACACACACACACACACACACACACACACACAGAAAAGCCAACATCAACACCAGGTGTGTGCAGGTGTGACCTTTTATTTTTTTCATTCTCCTAAAATAATATTTCATAAAAGAACAAAAGGAGCAAAAACAAAAAGGTGTTTTTGGCCCAACAGACAATTTAAACCTCTAATGACTCAGATTAAACAGTCTGAACCGTTACAGCCTCAATAATAACAATAATAACGACTCTCTGGCTTCGTTTATTCTCTCATCTGAACACCAGTCTTCTGTCTTGGTCCTGGTTCCAGACTCGACCCGGATCATTAATAACACATCTCGTGTTACTTCTTTCTGAACTTTGGAGGAAAAACGTAACAACAAAAATGACTTGATGTTCCGTTGTTCCTCCGGGACATACACTCTGCCGCATCGTCCCGACAATGCAGAGACTTGTCTTGACTGCTTCATCTGACCTCCGCACAAACAGCTCCGGGGGACCTCGAGGAACACACTGCTCCTTTGTTCTGTGGTACATCTTCAGCGAGGACAGTGTGACGACGGGTTTATGGGTCTTCATCTGTGACGAATCTACTGAAAATTAATTTGAGCGGTGACCTAATGAGTGGGTGTCGGAAGTATGATGAAAAAACACTGGAATCTCCTTCACAGAGCTCCAAAATCTCCTTGAGAACCCTTCAAACCCTCTCAAGAACCCTGATGGACCCCATGAACCTGATCAAGAACCTTTGAAACATCCAAACTTCAGAATGAATCGTTGTGAGAGAGAGATCCCAAAACCGCCTCAAAGACCCAAAAAACTACCACAACTTCCTAAAGTACCTCAAGTACTTCTGGATCTGGAACCTCCCAAAGAACATCTTCAACCTCATTCAAGTTGAAGTCTCTTGAAGAACCCTTTAGAACCTCCTCTCAGGTCCCCTAGACAATCCACAAGAACCAACTTAAACCTTGTTCCAGTTAAATATCTCTTCAAGAACCCTTTAGACCTTCTAAAGAATATTTAAAACACCCTCTCAGGACCTGTGGAACATCCACAAGAACCATCTCAAACCTCATTCAAGTTGAAATCTCTTCAAGAACCCTTTAGATCTTTTAAAGAATATTTAGAACCCCCTATCAGAACCTCTGGAAAAATCCACAAGAATCATCTTCAACCTCAATACATTTAATAAACTCTTCAAAAACCCTTTAGAACCTCTTCTCAGGTCCTCTGGAACATCCACAAGAACCTGGATCTGTTCAACTTCACCAAGGGCCCTTTGATTCTTCAGAAGAACCAGTAAAATAATCTCTGGAACCTCCTCAGAACCTTTAAACCTCTTCAAGAACTCCTGGTGAACCACCAACAACGTCTTAAACTTTGAGTTTGAACCTCCTGAGAGGAGGCAGTGGACCCTCTGGAGAACCACCATTGGTCCACAGCACCACCCAGTGGTCGGGGGCACAAACTGCACCCTGATCGGCCAAGATATTCCTCAGACGTTACACTTCCGGTCCGGTAGGCGGCAGCAGTCCGCCATTAAACCCCACAGAAGAAGATCACGTACGTCATCACGTCGCGACGCCGTAACGGCTGTTGAGGCGACACACGAGAGAGGAGATTCTTTTATCTGGTTTTAAATAAAATGTCGGTTTTTCACGACGAAGTAGAGATCGAGGACTTTGAGTATGACGAGGACACAGAGACGTATTACTTCCCGTGTCCCTGCGGGGACAAGTTCGCCATTACTAAAGTAAGAAGAGCTAACGGAAGGCTAACAGCTAGCTTTACTGAACGCCAGACTGCATTCATAAAGTCACTTATTTTAACGTTTCTTCGGCTTCATTGACTTCTTTACGTGCATAGAACATACGTCATAGCTTCCACCAGTAAACAAAGTGTTGTGATTAAGTCGGCATTCATTTGATGATCATTTGTATTCATATATTACAACTGTTACGTGATGTTGGACCACAAAGTTGCCAGAAGACTTCAGGACAAGATGTCAAATTTAAGCCTTTTTTTAATGGAGTTTGGTTCATGTTTTGTGAAACTTCTTCTAAAATGGCACATTATGTGTTAAAGTATTTGATTAAGAAGCCGGATGTATTATGTTCACGTGGAACAAGGATTTAACACAAAATGAGAA
>NW_027466464.1:14205000-14262500 GCF_050575085.1 Anarhichas minor | reverse complement strand
GAGTTTCAGACAATTACAATCTTAAATGTGAGTTGAAGTTGGAAGATGAAAGATCAGGTTTTATAAACAGCAGAGTGAAATAGATTTAGAATACAATGTCGAGAGATGCAGATCGACTATTGTTCTCTTATTTAACCCTAAATAAGGAGTTTGTTTCTGTTCCAGAACAATTGAAGATAAAGTTTTGTTGGGTTTGAACAAACAACAAACCTTTAAAGTTTAACATCCGATAAATAGATTTCCTCTCAATCAGTCAGATCTCCAGGTTGTTCACTCGAGGAAGTCGTGCTGCTAGTTTCTGTTTGTGGAACAATAACTAATAAACTAAACACACGTCTGTCTCCTTTTATGTAATCGTTATTGTAGAAATATCATTTCTGTTATCAGATTTAATTTAATGCTTAATTATCAACATTGTTTTCACTCAGTCATCTAATGACGAGTTTAATTTGGAATAAAATAAAATCTAAAATCATTTCTCCTTCAATCAGAAAGGAACGTTTTGATTCTGAACGTCGTCAGCAGATGAATGTGAACAAAGAAACAATAAAAACAACTGTCACGTGAAGTCTTTTTGTTTGTTGTTTGTTCATAAAGCTGCTGTTTGTTTTCTCCGATGTTCAGGTTATTCATTCTTATTATTTCTGTCTGGTTCATTCGGAGTTTGACGGATGTTTCACACAAACATCTTTCCGGCTCCGTCCCGACCAATGAGAGACGCCTTTGTTCTGGTTTCACAACGCGCTCGTTATCTCCCGTAATCAGCAGCTGGATCCACATCAGTCGACCACGGAGACGCATCACGTGACTTCCACAGAGACGCCACGGAGACTCAATCACAGAGGAACTAAACCAACAATGAAATGAAGACTTCGCTCCTTTTCTAGAACTAAAGAATGTTGTAAAGAACAAACATCTGCTTTGGACGGTAGTGACGTTTAAGTGTCATTCTCATGTCTGTCCATGAAGAAGAGATGCAGCCTGCACATGTGGAGGATGAAGATTGATCAAGTTATATTTGTAAAAATAATATTAAAATTCAAAAGGGGGGTTGTTTGTTTTCAACATTGGTAGGGACACATATTAAGGGGGGGGGGGGATCAAACACATGATTTCCTGCATTCTGGTGGATTCTGGTGAATAATCCACCACAGCATTAAATCCAATAACTGTTGCAGAGAATGAGACACAGCCACTAACATTTGATTGGCTTGTAGTTCTTGACGTCACGGACGTAACTGGAGACCGAATGAATTATTGATATCGTTTGAGAAACAAGTGATGAAATAAACCAGGAAATCCACAAGTTCTCAAATAAATCTAAATCTACAAACATGCTTTTCTTTAAAACAGATGTGCAGTTTGGGTGTCAGGGTCTCAGCCGTCATGAAGAATCACCCTGGAAGGAGTTCCCTCTTCCTGACTCACTGCCCTTTGTAAGAATTTACAAACCTTTAATACAGTCCGACATCAGAGGAGCCAGACGGCAGCAGAAAGAGAACCTGTTTGACAGAGTGAGAGAAGAACACCGGTACAGTCACATTATCTTTGGGATCATTGAGAGTGATATTTGTAATTCACTCTTTTCTCTGATCCCCTGAGGCAGAAACGTTTGTTATTGAGGTACATGTTGTACTTTATACTGTACTACACCTCAGTTACCTCTGATATGTAGTACAGTATAAAGTACAACATGTACCTCTGAGATGTAGTACAGTATAAAGTACAATATGTACCTCTGAGATGTAGTACAGTATAAAGTACAACATGTACCTCTGAGATGTAGTACAGTATAAAGTACTATATGTACCTCTGAGATGTAGTACAGTATAAAGTACAATATGTACCTCTGAGATGTAGTACAGTATAAAGTACTACATGTACCTCTGAGATGTAGTACAGTATAAAGTACAATATGTACCTCTGAGATGTAGTACAGTATAAAGTACAACATGTACCTCTGAGATGTAGTACAGTATAAAGTACAACATGTACCTCTGAGATGTAGTACAGTATAAAGTACAACATGTACCTCTGAGGTGTAGTACAGTATAAAGTACAACATGTACCTCTGAGATGTAGTACAGTATAAAGTACAACATGTACCTCTGAGATGTAGTACAGTATAAAGTACAATATGTACCTCTGAGGTGTAGTACAGTATAAAGTACAACATGTACCTCTGAGATGTAGTACAGTATAAAGTACATGTACCTCTGATGTGTAGTACAGTATAAAGTACATGTACCTCTGAGATGTAGTACAGTATAAAGTACAACATGTACCTCTGAGATGTAGTACAGTATAAAGTACAACATGTACCTCTGAGATGTAGTACAGTATAAAGTACAACATGTACCTCTGAGGTGTAGTACAGTATAAAGTACATGTACCTCTGAGATGTAGTACAGTATAAAGTACAACATGTACCTCTGAGATGTAGTACAGTATAAAGTACAACATGTACCTCTGAGATGTAGTACAGTATAAAGTACAATATGTACCTCTGAGGTGTAGTACAGTATAAAGTACAATATGTACCTCTGAGATGTAGTACAGTATAAAGTACAACATGTACCTCTGAGATGTAGTACAGTATAAAGTACTATATGTACCTCTGAGGTGTAGTACAGTATAAAGTACATGTACCTCTGAGATGTAGTACAGTATAAAGTACAACATGTACCTCTGAGATGTAGTACAGTATAAAGTACAACATGTACCTCTGAGGTGTAGTACAGTATAAAGTACAACATGTACCTCTGAGATGTAGTACAGTATAAAGTACAACATGTACCTCTGAGATGTAGTACAGTATAAAGTACAATATGTACCTCTGAGGTGTAGTACAGTATAAAGTACAACATGTACCTCTGAGATGTAGTACAGTATAAAGTACTACATGTACCTCTGAGATGTAGTACAGTATAAAGTACTACATGTACCCCTGAGATGTAGTACAGTATAAAGTACAACATGTACCTCTGAGATGTAGTACAGTATAAAGTACAATATGTACCTCTGAGGTGTAGTACAGTATAAAGTACAATATGTACCTCTGAGGTGTAGTACAGTATAAAGTACAATATGTACCTCTGAGATGTAGTACAGTATAAAGTACAATATGTACCTCTGAGGTGTAGTACAGTATAAAGTACAATATGTACCTCTGAGATGTAGTACAGTATAAAGTACTATATGTACCTCTGAGGTGTAGTACAGTATAAAGTACAATATGTACCTCTGAGATGTAGTACAGTATAAAGTACTATATGTACCTCTGAGGTGTAGTACAGTATAAAGTACAATATGTACCTCTGAGATGTAGTACAGTATAAAGTACAATATGTACCTCTGAGGTGTAGTACAGTATAAAGTACAACATGTACCTCTGAGGTGTAGTACAGTATAAAGTACTATATGTACCTCTGAGGTGTAGTACAGTATAAAGTACTATATGTACCTCTGAGGTGTAGTACAGTATAAAGTACAATATGTACCTCTGAGATGTAGTACAGTATAAAGTACAATATGTACCTCTGAGGTGTAGTACAGTATAAAGTACAATATGTACCTCTGAGGTGTAGTACAGTATAAAGTACAATATGTACCTCTGAGATGTAGTACAGTATAAAGTACAATATGTACCTCTGAGGTGTAGTACAGTATAAAGTACAATATGTACCTCTGAGATGTAGTACAGTATAAAGTACAATATGTACCTCTGAGATGTAGTACAGTATAAAGTACAATATGTACCTCTGAGATGTAGTACAGTATAAAGTACTATATGTACCTCTGAGATGTAGTACAGTATAAAGTACAATATGTACCTCTGAGATGTAGTACAGTATAAAGTACAATATGTACCTCTGAGGTGTATTACAGTATAAAGTACAATATGTACCTCTGAGGTGTAGTACAGTATAAAGTACAATATGTACCTCTGAGGTGTAGTACAGTATAAAGTACAATATGTACCTCTGAGATGTAGTACAGTATAAAGTACTATATGTACCTCTGAGGTGTAGTACAGTATAAAGTACAATATGTACCTCTGAGATGTAGTACAGTATAAAGTACAATATGTACCTCTGAGGTGTAGTACAGTATAAAGTACTATATGTACCTCTGAGGTGTAGTACAGTATAAAGTACAATATGTACCTCTGAGATGTAGTACAGTATAAAGTACAATATGTACCTCTGAGATGTAGTACAGTATAAAGTACTATATGTACCTCTGAGGTGTAGTACAGTATAAAGTACTATATGTACCTCTGAGGTGTAGTACAGTATAAAGTACTATATGTACCTCTGAGATGTAGTACAGTATAAAGTACTATATGTACCTCTGAGGTGTAGTACAGTATAAAGTACTATATGTACCTCTGAGGTGTAGTACAGTATAAAGTACAACATGTACCTCTGAGATGTAGTACAGTATAAAGTACATGTACCTCTGATGTGTAGTACAGTATAAAGTACATGTACCTCTGAGATGTAGTACAGTATAAAGTACAACATGTACCTCTGAGATGTAGTACAGTATAAAGTACAACATGTACCTCTGAGGTGTAGTACAGTATAAAGTACAACATGTACCTCTGAGATGTAGTACAGTATAAAGTACAACATGTACCTCTGAGATGTAGTACAGTATAAAGTACAATATGTACCTCTGAGGTGTAGTACAGTATAAAGTACAACATGTACCTCTGAGATGTAGTACAGTATAAAGTACAACATGTACCTCTGAGATGTAGTACAGTATAAAGTACAACATGTACCTCTGAGATGTAGTACAGTATAAAGTACAACATGTACCTCTGAGATGTAGTACAGTATAAAGTACAATATGTACCTCTGAGGTGTAGTACAGTATAAAGTACTACATGTACCTCTGAGATGTAGTACAGTATAAAGTACTACATGTACCTCTGAGATGTAGTACAGTATAAAGTACAACATGTACCTCTGAGATGTAGTACAGTATAAAGTACAATATGTACCTCTGAGATGTAGTACAGTATAAAGTACAATATGTACCTCTGAGGTGTAGTACAGTATAAAGTACAATATGTACCTCTGAGATGTAGTACAGTATAAAGTACAATATGTACCTCTGAGATGTAGTACAGTATAAAGTACTACATGTACCTCTGAGGTGTAGTACAGTATAAAGTACAATATGTACCTCTGAGATGTAGTACAGTATAAAGTACAATATGTACCTCTGAGATGTAGTACAGTATAAAGTACAATATGTACCTCTGAGATGTAGTACAGTATAAAGTACAATATGTACCTCTGAGATGTAGTACAGTATAAAGTACTATATGTACCTCTGAGGTGTAGTACAGTATAAAGTACAATATGTACCTCTGAGATGTAGTACAGTATAAAGTACTATATGTACCTCTGAGGTGTAGTACAGTATAAAGTACTATATGTACCTCTGAGGTGTAGTACAGTATAAAGTACAACATGTACCTCTGAGATGTAGTACAGTATAAAGTACAATATGTACCTCTGAGGTGTAGTACAGTATAAAGTACAACATGTACCTCTGAGATGTAGTACAGTATAAAGTACTATATGTACCTCTGAGGTGTAGTACAGTATAAAGTACTATATGTACCTCTGAGGTGTAGTACAGTATAAAGTACTATATGTACCTCTGAGGTGTAGTACAGTATAAAGTACTACATGTACCTCTGAGATGTAGTACAGTATAAAGTACTATATGTACCTCTGAGGTGTAGTACAGTATAAAGTACAACATGTACCTCTGAGATGTAGTACAGTATAAAGTACTATATGTACCTCTGAGATGTAGTACAGTATAAAGTACAACATGTACCTCTGAGATGTAGTACAGTATAAAGTACTATATGTACCTCTGAGGTGTAGTACAGTATAAAGTACTATATGTACCTCTGAGGTGTAGTACAGTATAAAGTACAACATGTACCTCTGAGGTGTAGTACAGTATAAAGTACTATATGTACCTCTGAGGTGTAGTACAGTACCTTGTGTGTAGCATTGTAATCCACAGCGCCATCTGGTGGAAAATACTGTAAACTCACCAACAAGACCTGAACTCCTTCTTATTCATTGTGCACTACTTGACTCTCTTGTTGTATGATCCTTAAACGTCATGTGTGTCACTACAGCGGACAGCTGTTCAGAAGGTCGTGGGTTCTGATGGCAGAGTCGTGCATCATGCAACACAAATTTGTCAAAACCAAGATGGCCGACAGAAGGCCAGGAACGATGAGTATATGTTGTCAATCTTTCTATAGCGGTGCTAAATATGATGTACAGGGACCTATTGTTTTATACGCACACAAATCAAATGATCAAGTTCTTTATTAATGAAATATTTATCAGATTAACTAAATAACTAAACTACTAAACAGAGAATTAATAAATAAACAATCAGATAAACTAAATGAATGGAATAAATAATGGATACAGGAAAATGATAGATCAAGTTTTAAAAATAATTAAAAATGATTATAAAGAGTTATGAACACAACACTCTGCTTTGCTCGTACAGTGTGGAAGGAATCTGTGGCATTTAAAATGCGCACATTATTTAACTGCACCTGAAACGCCCTCAGGACCAACAGCAGCTCAGTGTGAAGGAATCCAGTCCAGGAGGATTGATTGACATGTGAACGTGGACAGAATGTTCTAAGAACATTCTGTCCACGTTCAGCGCCTTCTGAGAGTCGGAGGCCGTCTCCACCATTCAAGCCGTGATCGGAGTGAAGAGACTTCTTTGATTATTTCTGGCAAACATCACATGACCTGTGACCGGCCGCTCAGTTCCATATTTCCAGCTTTTGTGCAGGGCACATTTAAACGAGCGCTGCCACAGCCGTAGGATGCTTTTACGACGGCACACAGCGGCACAGACACAACATGGCCAATCCGTGACTAGTAGAGTCCAACAACAAAGACCCACTTGGGTTCAGATCAGGCAGGCCGTTACTCCCAATCACCCTGCTCTGGGTTTCTCCATCCAACATGAGTGCTGAAGTGTCTCGGCAGGACTACAGAGTCCCCAGTCGGCGTCCTTTCCAGAACGCCACCCAGAGACTCCAAGAAGGCCGGGTACTCCGAGCTGCTGTTTGGTGCATGAGCACGACAGTCAGAAACTTCCTCCCAGCGACTCTCTGTCACATAGAAGCGACCCCCTCGTTCCCCAGAGAGAACTCCAACACAGCCGAGGGCTCGTGAGGATCCCCACACTCAGCCTGGCAGCTCTGTTAAAGGACAGAGTCCCTCTCCAGGAGTTTGGTCCCAGAACCAGTGTTCTGTGAGGAGCCCAACTCTATCTAGTTCATACCGAACCTCCTCCCAGCTATTCAAATGATTCTCGTTCATGTCATTGAAAATAATAACTGCATTATTATAATTAATATAATTAATTTTAAAATATGAAACGATTATTAATAACTTAATCAGGATCTATAAACCCATAAATCGGTATAAAAGGATAAAGGTAATCAGCGTATACCATGAGACACCATTAGTTTAACGAACAGACTTTAACACAACATTCCATTTAGGAAGCAACCCGATTTTGGAAAAATTTGATATTAATCAATGAAATCTTGATACGGAGTTCTTGTCATGACGTACAAGGACCTATTGTTTTATATACACACAAATCAAATGATCAAGATCTTTATCAATGAAATAATCTGACTAACGAGGAGGACAGACTTAAAGGAGAGCGATCACACAGACACACATGAGACGATGTAACGGAAGACGAGATGGAAGTTTGAATTTCACTGAAATAGATGATTTAATAGATGATTTAACAATCATTAATTTATTTAACCTGAATACTTTTCTCCTTTAGAACAGAATGTTCTCAGAACAAACATCTCTCTGGAAGGTACGACAGGTCGTTTGTCACAATCCTGTTTTAAAGCACCTGAGGCTCTCAGGTTCAAGGCCACCAGGACAGAATGCTGAGGGACCTGTTCAGGTTTTACTCTAATCACACCATGTCTCTAATCTGTGTGAAGAGTTCACTAAAGCATCATATCCAATAGCAGCCTCATAGGGAGCTCACGTGGGTTGCTATTGGAAAGATTCATGTAAATAATAATAATAACTGCTTTATCTTGAGGCAACTTTTAAAAAACAAGAAACTCACTCGCTGCATTGCTGTGAGAAAAGCGAGTTCCTCAACAGACCTTAAGGGCACAAAAAGCCAGTTTGGGGAGTTTTGGAGAATGTAGAACTTGCGTCAGTCTTAAGGGGCGTGATGAGAAGGACCATTATAAGAAGAGACGGAGAGAGACAGCAGCAGGCACATCTCCCCGAGAGAAGAAGCATCCGGCGGCTCATCACTGACCTCCATCTTCAAAGCTCCATCTCCCTGCTGCTCCACCCGACCTCCAGACGGTAAGACCAGCTGCACGCTCGTCCTCTCTGCCTGAATTCATGTTGATCATAGTGCTGCAGTAACGGGGGGCTGGGGGGCTTTAAACCCCTCTATCAAGATGCATCATGGTACCTCTGTATAGAGACAAGAAAATGATTGTTGAGTGTGCAGAGACTTCAGGGAAAACAAAGACAAACTGCACTGCTTATTGAAATGATTCAGAAATGTTAGTTTTGGAGTCTTTAGCACTCGTACTAACTTGGTGAATAAGCTTCATCTTAAGGAAATCACTGAGGGTCCATGTAGTGGATTTTAGAGACAGTAAGGAACCTTCTGATAACCCTCTGCTGCATGCAGGACCCTGAACACTGTTCTTTATACTGTACGCATGGAAGGGACTAAAGAAGGTGTTCCATGTCTCTATATGAACTGTTTCTCTCACAGCTCTCCACAGTTTGCTGCTGCTTCTCCATCATGAAGCCAGCTGCTCTGCTCCTCCTGCTGGCAGGTAAGCAGACATTGAACAGTTTTCAGTGCTTTAGAATACAACCTTTATTTTGAAAGACTTTTGATGAAATCAATTTCAAAGTAAAATCCCCTTTGGATACTGTGTCACTGTTTGTGTTTAATGCCCCCCCCCCCCCCCCCCCCCCCCGCAGTGATGGCAGCTTTTTAAATTCTGCCTTCAACACAGATTTTTACTTGAATGATTCTTTTAAAACATGTGCTCGTCCATGAAATCAATATAAATGAATAAGATGCTTTTAATTAACACAAGTAAGTTAAGTTGGGACAATTTAGTTTGATAGATTCAGTTGTTTATAAAGGACTTAACCTTAATCTACTTACATTTATGAATTAAATAATGGATTCAGATTACCGTAGTAACACAAAAATATTGATTTCATTCATTTAATCTTTTACACCCAGAATTAATTTAAAGTCAGAAGTGTGAGTTATGAAAGAACTGTATTAATTAATCTTTGATATTCTTTTCCTTCACATTCACGCTGTAGTTGCTGCCAGCCAGGTTGACCTCTACCTGTCTCAACCAGTAAGACTTCATAGTCCTGGTGGAGAGGCGGACGTCAGCTCGTGTCCCATCACCTTTTATGGACGCTCATTCTCAAGAGTAGAAGTGAGTAAAATGAAACCATGTTACTGTTATTATCCAACAGTTCAATGAGAGGTGTGACATCACTGTCATCTGTTGTCTTTACCTCTAACATTACACCAGAATGTAGTTTGTGATTATATTCTGGTTATTAATCTGCCAAATGAAATACAAATAGTAAAAGTACAACGTAGCTGAAAATACTCAAATACAAGCGCCTCAAAGTTGTAGTTGAGAACAGGACTAACCTGCATCTCATTCCCTCCTCAGCCTCTCAGTCCGCTCACATACGAGTGATTCATTACAGAAGCTGCATCACTAAAATAGTTTTAGTCAGCAGGTCAGCTGAACAGAATAAAATCATTTCATAAATGAAGAATAAAGTCTCAAAGAATGAAAGATGCGTGAATAAATATTGGGTGCTTGTGTTTAAATGGAGAACTTCCTGTGTTATTAAACTCAACACAACAAAGTGAGTTAGTGAAACAACAGTGAGAAGAGAAAGAAGGCAGCGCTGCACTGAGTCAACAAACATTGGTCCTGTTGACATAAAAACTATTGCTATACGACAACGAGCTCATTGTAGGGTCCATGAGGCTGTAGCATGATGTCTGGTCATGTTGTCTCTGTATATCATCATCATCATCATTATGAGTATGTTCACACTGTAGGGCTCAACGAGGTCCTTGTCTAGTCACACTATTTCTGTCCTCACTTTATTTATTTCTTTCACATTACTCTGTTTGGCCTTCATGTCAGTGAGGATTACAGCTGACTTACTTTAGTTATTGTTTTGTTATTGAGCTTAATTTGTGATTTCACATCTTTTCTTGTGTTTTAGTTGTTTCAGGACATGTTTGCATTCATTTTTCTCACGGTCATGTCTTGGAGGTTTGAGGGGCAGTACTCACAGGTCATGTGACCCGTGGAGGTTTAAATTTGAACACCTGTATTCATCACACCTCAAACCCTGATGGAGATGTTGAGTTGAAACGCGTTGGACATCTGTGATCTATGAAAGGATCAGATGTTCTATTTGTACTAAAACAACAGTCTGTTGTGTGATCAATATCAAATGTCATAGTTCTTTCTCGACATTATGAAGAAATACAGATTATTAAGTGTTAAATAATTATAGACAATAAAGGCCTCCATGATAGAACCAATAAACATCATTGATGTTGCAGAGCAGATTAACGATCGCTCTACTGGTCATCATCTCCTGACCTTCACATTTGTTCTCTCACCAAATATTACCCACAAATCTCCAAATGAGCCACCAGCTCACTGTGAACTTCACTTCCTTCTCTCCACTGATAAACAGATCATAAGGTTCAAACACCTGAGATGAGGAAAATGATTTGATATTATTTTTGGTTTGAGAAAAACAAACGGCACTAACAGTTCAAATGGTTCAATATATGTTCCTAACATTTAATGAGACGATGCTGATTATGAGTCAAAGTCTGTCTTTAAAAGATGAATATTGTTCTTACTTCATGAATGTTGTTTCTCTGTTTGCAGGTCAAGTTCAACAACGATTCATCTCTTGCAGTTTGTTTCAAAAATGTCCCAAATGAAGCGTCACAAGAATGTCTGTTGTGGGACAACGGAGGTGGATCAACTACAGTGGATGTGGAAGTATTACCATTTACAAAAGCACCTGGATCAAATATTCACACAGCTCTGCCAAACATAAAAACCACATCACCTTGCTATTTTTACGTATTTTTCAAAATAGATTCAACCTTTACAGTAAGTCCTCATCAGTTCCATGTCTTTACATTGATGGTCTTTTGTAAATTGTGAACATTTCAAAGACATCGTGTGGTGAAGGGAACGTCAAATCAAGGTTTATTTCTGAAATATTTTGGAGACATTTCCTAATATTCTGTCTCTCGTCTGTTTGTGCTTTCAGATTTTTACCACATTCTACAACTTTGGCCCACAAGCAGTTCTCAAGATATTTGGTGCTACAGCTTTCAAAGGTGATGCTGTAAGTATATGTGAGCTGTAACTGTGTTACTATAACAACATATGAACTCAAACTATTGTGCTTTATAGCGAGTGAAGTTGATGCTGACCTTCAGCCAGAAGGGCAGAGAGTCTGTTCCTCTGGTGTTTTAGCTCCAGTTGAGTCTGAAGAATCCTCAAAGACTCTTCTGAACATCTGGAGCTAAAACATTTCATCTGCAGACGGACAAAGAAAACATTTGGTTCTTGGTCCTCATCACAAACAAAGATGGCCGTCAGAAATCACACATCCCTTTGTTCAGTTAGTACAAACCTATAAATGTCATGTTTTATTGAAATACATTGAAGTTTCTGTGTGAATGTGTAAATACTTTGGTTGTGTTGAACTAACACCACTTGTGTCTCTTCTGACTACTTGTGAAATGGTTCAAAGTATTTGTTGTTGTTCAGTGGATTCTGTAAGAAGTTTAAATGCTGCTGGGTAATTTATGTAAAATGCTTCTTGCTTCTAATTGTAATTAATGGGAGGAACAACCTGGAGCATCATGAGCAGGGCTGGTTAGAAGTAATGATCTTTATTAATTATGGGGGGGCAGGTGCTGCTTTTAGACTTTGACCCCTCCCCCCAGATTCAACCTGCCAGTCTGGGAGGTGAAAGGTTGACTTCTGGTCATGTGATGCTGAGGTCACCACTGCTCTCACTGTCCCACTGAAATGTCCTAAAGTTGAACAAAACCATAAGAAACGTAGATTTCAGGTTCTACACAGTCACTCAGTCATAAAGTTTGAACCTTGATTTGTGTCTAACCTTTTTCTAGAACGTGACTACAACGGTCGGAAACTCAACTGTGGGTTCATGGTCATTTACTAACAGTCAAATAACCAGCGGAGTTATCAGGGACATAAGCAGATGCAGAGTCTCAGGTAGGCAGATCATGCGGTTCCCAAAGAAAAGGGACTGGGACTCTTCAGGGATCCTCTAAAAAATGTGATATCCTAAAATTGCTGTTATTTCCATCTCTTACAGTTGATATCAAACTAATTTCATGAACCTCCTTTCACCTCCCAGATGTCCTTTTTGCAATCGGTTCAAGTATCTTCAAGAACCCAGAAAACTGCTCCATTACAGTCTGTAGTCTGTCTGCAGTCCTCACTAATGTCAGTTCATGTGGACCCTTCGAGGCTTGCCTCGGCAACGACACGTAAATATGTTCCCTTTATATTTGTGATAACGTCTGAATAAATGTTTCACTGAAGATTTAAATGAAGTGTACCACGTGGACTGAAAGAGACTTGAAACCTCTGAATACTTTCTGGATGAGATCAAGATCAATGCTGCAGAGATATCCTGGCTCTCCCCCGAGTACAGTCACACTTCAAAGTCCCTGGATCCTACATTTCCCACAATGCAACCCTGTAAACATTATTCCATACACACAGATGTTTATTATTTTAGACGTATTCATTATCTCAGAGTTATTAGAGTTGTTCTCGTAGTGTTTTCACAGGTGGAGTGGTACTCCCCTTTAATAAACTGATCTTTATGAGTTATTGGTGGAGTACTCTTTTAATTTCATGTCACGATTTATATTCCTCAAATGTATAAGAAACTTTATCTTCAAAGGATGAAATGTCTTTGTGTCTTTGGATTCTGCCTTTAGAGATAAAAAGACAGTTAAATGGTCTCTTTCCATCTCATCAGGTGTTATAAACCCACCGTGGTGTGCACTGTGACTGGGTCCACTGTCATCGATTTCCACAGCAGAGTCCACTCTGTCCAGGATCGCTGTGACTACGCTCTGATGCAGCCTCAAGGAAGCTCTGGTTTTGCGCTCGATGCAGGTTTCCGTGAGCGTCGCCGTAAAGACGTGTCATTTTTGGACCACTTGATAATAACGCAGTCAGGTGTAATAATGTATCTGGAACAAGGCGGGAGAGTTCGGGTGAGCTGCCACAATCCATCTAAAAACAGTGTTCATGGGGTCCTTTGATCAATCTGATGATCATTACAAGCCAGGAGTTACTTTGTGTTGATGTGTTCAGAGACACTTTCTGTAGATGTGGTGGTAGAAGTATGAAGCAGCATCAAATAGAAATACTCCAGTAAAGCTCTGTAGAATGAATTCAGTATTTGTGTACAGTTGTTACTCCTCCAATGAAAAGGTGGCATACAAAGTAATCAGTGTTTTATCTCAGGATCTATTTGTGATCATATTTACTGATATGGAACCAGGATCAGGACCAGTGTTTCCTTCATGTTTCCTATCTGCTGTGATGTAGGTCGGAGACCAAACACTGAATCTCAACACCACGACTCAGCTGCTTCACGGTGTGGAGCTCTCCAAGGACCAGACTGGAGTTACTGCCAAGATACCTTCCTCCAACATGACAGTCTTTTTTGATGGCAACACCGCCCATGTGTCAGGTACAGAACCCTAGACCCTATCTGGACTGAGTTTCAGAATAAAAGCTGTGCTTATTAGGGTCAAAGTTCATTGATTTGTCTCCAATTGTCTCCTGACATCAAACAGGACCAATGCAAGCTGTAGAGGGTTTGTGTGGAAACCCCACTAATCAGAGCCAGACCACCACCCTGAATGACGAGAAGAACATTGAGGACGGGTACGACTTAGTCTTAACTTAATGCACTGACTGATATTAATACATTTGTTATTCATGTCCTGTCGGTTTCTAATGTAATGTGCTGTTTGTCGCCCCCTAGCTGCGACATTCAGCACAACGACACCGTCGACGGTACGATCAACTGCAACCGGTCCGCTGAACAGTAAGAAGTGACCCATCTAAACACTAAACACTCCCTTCAAACAGCACCGAGTCATCTGCATATACATTTATATGTGCCACGACACTGTCATGTGACCAGGGATGGTTGTGGAAGGTAAACATTCATAACACTCATTCTTCCTCTCTGCACGGTTCGATCAGCTGTGATCTCCTGAGGCAGCCACCCTTCACTGCTTGTCACAACCACACTGACCCAGAGCCCTACGTAGCCGCCTGCAAAGACACTTTGTGCAAATACCCGGCGGTGGACGGTCTCAACTGCCAGTTTATGGAGGCCTACGCCAAGTCCTGCAGCCTGAAAGACGACGTCACACTGGACGACTGGAGGTCAACAGTCAACTGCTGTAAGATCCTCGTTCACTTTCTCTTATTCTGCTGCTGAGTGGATGTTTAGCCTGGTCATTTCAGTGAGTTTACATTTGAGGTTTACTTCATAATAATGGTGGAATTCAGACACTTTACCAAAGAAACAATATTAATAATTTACTACTGTATATGAGCAGCAAAGTATTTCAAGTACAAACACTTAAAATATTCGTTGTGCAGAATGAATGACCATCACTGATGCATTACATGTAAGCAGTATTGGTGGAGACTACATCACTGAACTTGTTGACATGAACAATGTTATTTTTGTGTCGGTTGACCTGAAAGTGAAGCTCATGTGTCTGTGTGTCTGTCTGTAGTTGCTGTCCCTCAGGCCTCCTGTCTGGACCAGTACTGCAGCGATCATGAGTTCTGCGGCGAGAAGCTCGGAGAAAGAAGCTGCTTGTGTCGGGCCTTCTTTGCCTCCAAGTACAAACCAACGAACGCTTTAGGTACAGTGCAAGTCTACAGAGTACAGCAAGTGGAGAAGTTTAGATTTGGTTTGTGCATTTGTCTGCATTCTGAATTGTTGCAACCGGAATTTGTTGCTTATTGAGTAAATGTTAAGTAACGTGCAAGAGGAGGGCAAATGAACCCAAAGACAGAGAACATGTAACTCAAAAAGCACCTGCGGATACATCTGAAACATGCCAACTGATTCTGGAAGAGTCCTGTTTGTGCTTTGGTCACTGAAGCAGAAAAACATATTTGATAGTGTTTGATTAAAGACTGGACATGTCTCTGCCTCCATGATAGATCAAATCAAACTAGCTCTTAGTTATTGAACACCTCTACTGCAAATGAATCCTTATTGAAGTGGTGATATTTGACGTGATTGTGCTGTTGGGTGTCCAGGTGAGCCGACAGTCTGCACGGAGAACTCTGCCACCATTAGTCTGGCTGGATGTCTGCTGCAGGACAAAGGCATCGACTACTCCGTCCTTCACCTCAATGACCCCAACTGCAAAGGCCACATAGACAACCAGACCCACATGGTGACCTTCAGCTTCGACAGCAGCAACACCTGTGGGACCGAGGTTTCGGTGGGTTCCCTCCTCTAGTTTGTTGCTCTCAACAAGAGTAAAAAAACATGCTGTTTTTGCTCATCACTTCCAGCTCACACACACAGCTGAACAAGTTTTCTGTCTGATTGATGTAAGAGGAGAGACAATGCCTTGTGTTTCTGTCTCAATCTAGATGAACAACAGCCAGATCCTCTCCAAGAACACCATCATGATGAGGAACAGCTCAGAGAACGGAGTCATCACCCACCATGACCAAGTATATATCGACTTCTCCTGCCTCTACACCAAGCCAGACATCAAGAGTGTGTTCTTCAGGATCAAAGACAGGTGTGTGGAGGGCGGCTGAGCTTCACCTGCTTGTTGATGTGCAGCTTGTTGTAGTTTGACACAGCTGAAGTGTGTGTGTGTGTGTGTGTGCGCGCGCTCTGCAGCTCTGTGGTGCTGCGGATTGTATCTGGAGTTTCTAACTACACTCTGATGATGAGCGCCTACACCGATGCCGGCCGCATGAACCTCGTTGGGTCGAGCACTGACATCCAGCTGAACCAGAAGGTCTGGGTGGAGCTGAAGACGGAGGGGCTGGACGACAACACGGTCGCAATAGTGACCGACTCCTGCTGGGCAACCAACCAGCCGTCCCCCAATGGCAGTCCGCGATACGACCTCGTCATTGCTGGGTGAGAAAGAACTCTTAGTCGGCGGCTTTTAAGAATCAACTGCTGATTTTATTTTTATTTTTTTATTTAACCTTTATTTAACCAGGTAAAATCAATTGAGAACCAATTCTCATTTTCAATGATGACCTGGCCAAGAGGCAGTAGCATCTCGTGAACTCATCGTGTCTGTTTCCCTGTTTCTGAGCAGATGCCCGAACCCAGCTGAACAGACGGTGAAGGTGGAGGGAAATGGACTGGGAACCTCCAACTTCTTCTCTTTCAACATGTTCGAGTTCTCTGGGCAAGAACCTGAAGTCTACCTGCACTGCAAACTGGAGCTGTGCGCAAAACAGAACAAAGTCTGTGCTCCGGTAAGCAGGAGAGGAGAAAATGCTGCTTTACCAATTAGTCATTCTGCTGTATGGTTCCTTTTATGGTTTTATGCATCTATTAAAGGATTATCACTGATGCATTAATATGTGAGCAGCTTTGCTATAGTTGGCTGAGGTGGAGCTGAGTTCTTTATAAAGTGTTGCACAGTTTAACCTGCTCAGAATATAAATATAAAGAATATTTCAACCACCTTTTAACTTTGATCATCTGTTCAAAAAGATGATTCAGAAATAAGTTTCTTTATCTTGAAAGAAGGAATTCTGCAGGTTTAAGAACAGAATGTATACTTTTAATAATATAATTAAAGGGATACTGTAATATTTTTTGCCAGAAAAAGCTGAAGTGTTGACCTCCGTAAAGCCGACACTGTCTGCAGTCTAACCCCTGACCATCCTCCGTGTCTTACAGACCTGCGGCATAGTCAGTAACAGGAAGCGCAGATCTTCCAGGTCTAACCGTGCTGATGGAAACCCAGCCCTCATCACTATGGCCTGGAGTAATTAAAGACAGCTCCCCTTTGGACCTATGACATGGTACGTATGAAGCTCATCTGGTTTTAATTAACATTGATAGCCATCAACACAACAATGAATTTAGTCTCACAGTCTGCAGGCTGCTACGGGGTTCTTGACATGGTGTACAGTGAACGTCATGTTTCATACACACAAACCACACGATCGAGTACTTTATGAATTAAATGTTGTTTAATCATTAACTAAACTCCTCAACAGTCAAATGATATAAGTTAGTCCTGGGGGTGGCGCTAGAGGAAAGCTCAAAGGGTTCATCCTCTCAGGAGCAGGAATGTGATCAGGAAGGTTAATGGACGTCTCACTCTTAGATATTTGGTATTTAACCTCCATAAGAGACAAAGTATAAATCATGACTCATCAGTTTTGTCTGCTCGTCTTCTCAGCTGATTCCTGACTTAAGCTTCGTCCAACAAGGAGCCTGAAATCTCACTGCTTCTGAACAAATGTTTGAAGTTATCGCTGCTGTGAAACAATGATGGCAGATATAATCTTCATTTGATCACCTGAGATGACGGCATTTATTCATTCTTCAGAAATCCAATGATTCTTGCAAATTATTATGAGATTTAGAAATTTAACATAATCTTTAGTGAAATAAATGATAGAACAATAGAATCAAGAAACTAATCAAAGACGGGTTTAAGAGTTTTATTGACTGTGTGCACTACTTCTTGGTACTTTAAAATATATATCATCACTTCTTTAACATTATGTTAATTGCCTTCTTTGAATGTACACAGTCTGAATGATAACTAGTGGATGCAGAAACACAATCTGTGTTTTAGTGACATGAAATGAAAAGAAGGAAAGTTTGGAAAGTGGAAGAAACATACTGTTGTGAATGTGAACATAACTAAGAGATCGAAGTTACTACGAATGAAGAGTTTCACTTCTAACTGTGACTGTAATTACACGAAGACATGCTGTTGTGCTATTATTATGTTATTACTATGAGCAAAAGAAAACCCAAAAAATATAATAAAGGGAGTGGGAAAACTAACATGAGTGTCATTCATTTATTCATCTTTTTTTCTTGAACCTCTGGGCCTCTAAATCCAGAGTTATTAATGTAAATATTTAAATGTAAGCAGCCAATAACATCCAGCTGATTAGAACTGTGTAGATGGAACCAGTCAGCCATTTTGTGCATTAGACAAACAACATGTCATTGTGATGTGAAGTAACTCGTTCTTAACCTGTGGGGGCGCTGGTAAGTTACTTTTGAACTGTAATAGTAAGGCAGAATACGCATTCAGTAAATAGTCAAGTTCTTTTCCTTTCACTGTTAGTTCATACTGCAGCTGCCCTTACAAAGTACGTACTGTCGCATGCAGTATGCATTCTATCGGGATAAATCTCTGCTACTGAGGAATGTCACTATATGATATTTTATTTAACGCTTTAGGATTATTTCGTACATTTTTGAATCGTTTAATAGTTTTACGTTAAAGGCAGCGTTGGTAATGACGAGAAACTAGCAATAGTAAACTCGATTTGAATAGTTATCCAACCAAAAACGGCCCAGTGTTGCTAACTCTTCTCCAGTGAAACTAGCTAGCAGCACTCATGTATTTTATGGTATTGTTGATTGTATTGTGCTGAACAACTGACAATACATTGAGCCAGTAAATAGTAATAACCTGCTTTGGGACTACAGAGGACAATCAGCTCTCTCACTAAGTCAGGCACATTTACATTGAGGTGGAAACTGAAATGTTGATTAAGTCAGTGGTGGGCCGTCAGGACCAGCTAAGCCTTCTCTGCTGGTCCAAACAGAATCTATTTTATAATTTAATAGTTTTTCTTAAATACACGACATGTATTATAATTTATATAAATATTTTCCCCATTATCTTATCTTCTCATTGCACAGCTACTGTCTTCCTCAGTTGCTCTGCTTCCAGTGCAGCTTGTTTTAAGTAGAGCTTTTATCCAATCAGATCTCACCTCTGTGTCTCTAGGTAAGAACAGAGACAGAGGCCTGCAGACTCACAAGTGCATCCATGTGCAGTTTAAGTGAATGGAGACGATATTGTTGATTGTCATAGTGTTCAACCAATCAGATCTTTAGTTTGACATGTTGGGCGTATTCTTTGACGTGTCAGAGCTGCTAGCTGGCCTACAAGTACGTCAGCATTAACGTGCGCTGTGATTGGTCAGTGGGCTAGCATGACTTGTGAAGCTGAAGCAGCTAGCAGAAGTTAGTAGTCGTAGTAAGAGTTCAAGTTGAAAGATATGTCAGAAGTTATGACATTGACATGACATCTTTAGCGTTTTGCTTGGTGTAGCTTTGTTTTTTTAACACTCAATGGCTGAAGGAGGAGGAACGGATTTGGGAGTTACTGACAACGCCTTCTGCATTTTCCAAATGCACCAGTATTATTCAAACGTATTGTTCGGTTCGTAAGCCTCGTACCGAACGGTTTAATACAAATACTTGTATTGTTACACCCCAAGAAACGAATGATAACCGTAGCTGTGGCGCCATCATGAGGTTATTAGGAGGTGGTTCAACTGTAGTAGGACAGACCTGAAGGCCCAGCTATAAAGTGCATGGCCCGCCACTGGATTAATGTGCAAATAAATAAATTAAACAACACGATGACGATGGCCATACTTCTATGTTCTATTTCTAGATTCTATATTATGACCATTTTCTTTGTGTCAACATGGATGTGTACAGTTAAGTGTTCTTTTTCCATTCATGATTATTTCTTTGCATACACATCATACAATAAACATGATTTTGTGTGTGACTACATTTAATAGAGGATATTCTGCACCTAAATTAATGGTAAAATAAAATATTCCTATAAGTATAGTATACTGTACTGTAGTACTTTAAGTGTTTTAGGATACAAAACAAGACGTAATTGTTATTATTAGATTGATGAAAAGTAACCTCACCTCCTCTGATGATCACGCTAACATTAAGATATAGCAGCTAAGACAGTGACAAAGCAAATATGTGATATAATGACAACGCACCAGGGGGCAGTGTGACGCTGCGTTTTACAGGTTTACACCGTTTAAGGATTCAACACAGGAATTCAGTCAAACTAAATATGAGAATTAGTACAATTATTATCTTTCTGTGACTGCTGTAAGACTACAAGTAATATTGTGGTTATTGATTATCATTATTCTTACTATTCATTGGGATGCTGCAACACTACAATGTGAGTAATAAAGTCTGATTAAACCACACTCACACACACACAGGGTGTAGTTCGTGGCTGCTTCCACCAGAGGGCGATGTCGACTTCTTGTTTTGTGCAGAGAAACATCCAAACCATGGAAGGAGGCAGAGGGTGAGAAGTAGTTATGATCGTTACGCTTTCTTGGGTAATTAAAACTATAATGTAGATATCACTTCTATCAGATCAATAAAAGCTCATCTTCTGTTAATGTTTTGAACATATCACGTCGCTTGTTGGAGGGTAAACAACGAGCACCGTTAGGTTAAAGGTTAAAGGTTAAAGACGTTACCTGGATAGAAAATGTAAAAAACTATAAACCCAGTTCCACAAATCACACATGCACTTCCTGTCCGAGCTACTAATGAGCATGCGTGTGATCGTCATTGTTAAAAATGACAGCCGGAGGGTCCGAGGTGTGTGTGTGTGTGTGTGTGTGTGTGTGTGTGTGTGTGTGTGTGTAACGAGGCGCCATGCCGAGCCGTTGACCCACTTCCCAAATTAAGTCTCCCGTTTGTCCATATAAGTAACATTATATATGGTTTTATTTTCTTCTATCGTGTGCAGCGTGCTAACTTTTATTTTCGAGATTTAGAAAATGTTATTTTGATATAAAAGAGAAAGTAAACGTTGTGTTTCGTGTTTACGTGAATACAGCTCCTCTCTGCGTCCAGGTGGGCTCACTGAGCCGAGTAAACTCCCGTCACCTTTTTCTGCTCCTCGTTAATCGAATCATTCGCCTTCTCAAGAAAGACAGAAGCCCCCCGAGCAGGAAGACGCTCCAGTGGTGGTCCCAACGGGATGAACCTCAAACACACACACACACACACACACACACACACACACACACACACACACACACACAAACATATAAATATATATCTATATATACACAGTATAGATATTTAGAGATATCTCCAAACAAAGCGATCATCATTAACGAACACAGTTCACAGCTTCTCAGCTTTTAGTATTTATGTACGATTGTATGGAAACAGCGAGCAGAATCCTGCATCTCTGCCAGTTAGCGTAGCTTAGCATAAAGACTGGAAACAGGAGGAAACATAGTAATGAATTGCATTTTGTATTTGTGAATGTAAAAGTACTACAAATGTAAACACTCCAGTGAAGATGCTCAACATATAATGAGTAGATACGTTCATCATAACTAACCCCCTTTTGAAATGTGCATTCATATTTTGATTATACGTTCACTCCCTGACGGTGATCGGCCCCTCGGCTCTCGTCTCTACAGTCATTGTCTCGCGGGCCTCGGAGGAATCTCCCACTCTTTCACCGTCACATTGAACACAACACGGCTCTGAGCTGATGAATATCCACAAACAGCTACAGAAGCACAAACCGAGTCCAGGCTGATGAGTGATCGTCGCGGCCTTCAGTTCAGGGACGTGTTCCTCCCGCTGCATTAGAACCAGGAAGTCATTTCTGAAACTACATTTCCCACAATGCACCAGTACCCTGAATGATCTCGGGCCAGCTCCTCTCTGCAGTGACGTGGACGTTGAATCGCACATCGCTGGGTTACTTTGCTACTGAAGAGAACTTTTAAAGTATGAGCGTCTTGCTGTGAAGAAGATATTTCTATGATTTCTCAGCAGACGTCTGGATGTGATCGGAGTTATTTCAGACTGAGTTATAATAACCAGCATTTTAAACATCATATATAAACAGAAGCAGCTTCCACAGCTGGAGAGGCGTCGGGTCTGTGCTGGTATTTGGGCTTTGACAGCTATGTGAGGATGACCTGGGCTTCTGGTTTTTGGGAGGTCATGAACCCGGTCTGTGATTAACCCCCCCTTAGTCCCCCCACTGGAGCCGTGACCTTCGCCGACCGGGACGCCAATCATCCGGCGCTCGGCGGCTGTAATTGAGGAGGAACAGCTGCCTGTTAACAGCAGCTTCACCTGTTTGAGTCCAAACTGCTCCGCAGGATCTCAAAACCTCTTCTTTCTTCTAGATGCTGCAGAAAACCGGCCGATTCAGTGTTTTCCATTAAAAAGACCTCATTTACAAACCGTTTCTATTTAGTGTCGCTTCCTCTTCATCGTCTGCTGTACGACGCCACATTCAGTGGGAATATTATTTAACATTAACGTCACATTCCCGACATTATGAATATTAAACACCAGCAATGGTTTCGAGAGACGAGGCAATAAAAGTCAGTTTTCGGCCGTTCTCACATTGACGGCTTATTTTTGGATGCAGGTTGTGAAACGCCCCCGAATCCCCAAAACGTAACACAATACACTCGACATCGTAGCTTCTGCTAGCTAGCTAGCTAGCTAGCTCAGGCTCTTTGTCAATGGAGTCTGGTGTCTTTGAAGAGAGCAGCGATAACAGCTCCCCGTCAGAAAGTATACTAAATATACCAGATATGTATTCCTCGAGCTCCATCGACTATAATAACAATAATAAGTTAGTACTGTGCCTTTAAGGACGAGTCACACGGGATACATTAGAAACTCTTAAAGCGACATCACATACGTACACAATGTCACAGTTGTTCTGGGTTTTAATTTACAGCAAATTAAAAAGCGGTTATTGGGATCAATAACACTGACGTGCGGCCCAGATGTGGAGCCGTGGAGGAGTTTGTTAAATATCCACATCTGTCCCATTAATCACTGACGCGATGACGCTAAAGAGTCGTCAAAGTAATTAGCGAATGATTAGCAAATGATCTGGAATTGCTCAAAAATCTGACTTATTAGCATAACATTAATTGCTTTGTTTCATAAAGGCCAGCTGGCTAATTGTTCTCTGTTCCCCCGAAACGCTAATTGATCCCGACTGGAGGTGTGTGTGTGTGTGTGTGTGTGTGTGTGTGTGTGTGTGTGTGAGAGAGACTACTTGCATCTAAATACCACAACCTGCTGCTAAAAGAACCAAACTGTTCTTAAAATCTGGCATTTGTTCGCCCATTTTTACTTTAATTAACTATTTGTGTGTAATACAATAGTTTTATTTTATTTGTCGTTATTCATATTTTGTCTGTACTGTGTTTGAAATGTAAAAACAATCGATGCAGAAGAACCAGAATTATCTTTTTTTTTGTTGCCAAACATCCGTCTTTCGTGTCAAAACCTGGCAACTACATTACCCACAATGCACCTCAACTTGCAGACAGTTAAGCAGGAGATTGGCGTGTATTATGAACCCCATTACTCCTGAAAAGTACAACAATACACAAGTAAAAGTACATGAAACGTGAACAAACAGCCGTGTTTGGGTTTTTATATCCTCCCCGTCAGCGTCACCGCCGACCTTGACCCCGCCCACCCTCATCTCGCGGACCAATCACCTCGCCGACCTTGCCGAACGGTGGCCATTCCGTGGCCCCGCCCCCCTGTCACTCATCAGCCGACACCCCCCGCGTCGTGGCTTTGACCTCTGACCCCTGAACGTGTCGCTCTCATCTGGACGAAATGTTCTCGTGACGTCCTGCTCGTGTTTCCTCGTCTGCTTTTATTCTGTGTTTTAACCCCAACACAATGCATGCTGGGATAATCGTAATCTAGGAGTTCAGTAAATGTGTAAACTTTGACTGTCAAAGACATCTTCACTTCATTATGAAGACAACATGATGAGACGTCTTCATGGTGACGTCTTTGAAGCACATTTTATAGATTGATTATAAAGATTATTCAACGAAGAAGATACTTATACATTTACATTCTCACTACTTTGTAGCTCGTCTGAATGTTCATTCTTTTCTTCCACTTCATCTTATTTAAGTGTTTTAAACATCGGGGGTTAAACAGAGAGCAGTGTTCTCTCATGTGTGACTTCATGTAACACGAACATGAACATGAATCTAATTATAAATCACACTTTAGAAACGAGGTAAAGAAACCTTCTAATATCAGCAGGAAGTAGAATCTAAGTGGAAACCTTTTTAAAACAGAGCTGGATTAAATAGTATCAATAACAACAACATACATATGATATAAATAATAGACTGTATGAAGGTACACGAGTGTCTCGTCTCCACAGCCAGACCACGAGGCGCCGAATGATGAATTATGTTTCACGGTTTTTCACGTGGCGAGCAGGAATTCATGTCCAGCTTTAATAGCGCTCGTTTTCTGCCTTGTTCAGTCCATTAGCGGCGAGCGGCGAGCGGCGAGCTCCCCCCCCCCCCAGAGTGGCGGGCCCCGCCACTAATTACGGTGAGAGGGATGATCGGCGAGGGCTCATTACCGGCGGTGCGAGCCGGAGCATACTGTCTCTCTCCCGGTTAATGATGTTGGATCCGCGGCGCTCGGCGCTCCATCAAACGTCGGCAGGTTAACGCGGCGTCAGTCTGACTTCACCTTCAGCTCGACATCGACATAATGTTTGACCAAAATAACAACAACAAGCCTTCAGTTCAGTGATTTATGTATTTTCTTAAATTCTTAATTTATTTATTTTTACTATTATTTATTTTCTGTTGTTTTTATTTATTTATTTTATTGTATTTGTTTGCTGTCGGACAGGCCTAGTCTTTGTCTCTGTGTAGTGTTGGTGTGGACGAATAAACATTTTGTCACATGTGGTTAGCCTAGCTTAGCACAAAGACTGGAAGCAGGGGGAAACAGCTAGCCTCCTAAATTCTAATGATTCTCAAAGTGGAGTCTATGAAAAGTTTATTAATATATTATGTAGTTTGATTGCAATGTAACATATTTGATTCATAGTATCGTAATAATGCATTTATCTTGAGTTGTTTCCATAATAAAGAGGTAAACATATAAATATAGGTCAAACTATAAAAAGCTTTAAAGTTCACTGATTATTATAAACTATATTAGCTAAAACAGGTTCTGCATATTTGACTTACTTTAAAATAATATCAAAGGTTTCATTCTCAGTACTACTTACAAATACTACGACTACTACTACGACTACTACGACGACTACTACTACCTGGTTCTCTCTGGTGTTCCTTGAACCCCTCATTGAATCAGAGGGTCTGGCCTCCCTCCTCCCGTCTGCCGGCCTCATTACAGCCTCTTACCCGACACAATGAGGCACAACTAAGTGGAGCCTGGAGCTCAGCCAGCGATCTGTCACAGCTCTCTCACAGTCCTCTCCGAGTTCCACCTGAAAACAATCACACTCCGATGCTTTCAATTTCAATTTGAAGTCCATTTGGCGGACGATCGGATCCACGGAGACGATAACGAGCCGAGACCGACTTTGTTCCCACGGTGGACTCGTTAAATCAAACCGGAGCAGCCAGAAGACTCTGATGTGGAAGTACAACAAGTTTCCAGCACCTGAAGTTGAATCCCCAGGACCCAGTCCCGGTCTCCACGACCCAGTCCCCATGACCCAGTCCCAGTCTCCACGACCCAGTCCCATCGACCCAGTCCCATCGACCCAGTCCCAGTCTCCACGACCCAGTCCCATCGACCCAGTCCCAGTCTCCACGACCCAGTCCCATCGACCCAGTCCCGGTCTCCACGACCCAGTCCCATCGACCCAGTCCCATCGACCCAGTCCCAGTCTCCACGACCCAGTCCCATCGACCCAGTCCCGGTCTCCACGACCCAGTCCCATCGACCCAGTCCCGGTCTCCACGACCCAGTCCCATCGACCCAGTCCCGGTCTCCACGACCCAGTCCCATCGACCCAGTCCCAGTCTCCACGACCCAGTCCCATCGACCCAGTCCCGGTCTCCACGACCCAGTCCCATCGACCCAGTCCCAGTCTCCACGACCCAGTCCCATCGACCCAGTCCCATCGACCCAGTCCCAGTCTCCACGACCCAGTCCCATCGACCCAGTCCCAGTCTCCACGACCCAGTCCCATCGACCCAGTCCCGGTCTCCACGACCCAGTCCCATCGACCCAGTCCTAATCCCAGTCTCCTGATCTCCTCAGTCATGGACTCACAGACTTTGATGTTCGTTCTAGAAAAGAGGGTTTATTTATAACTCGCTGTCACATCATCGAGTCGTTGACACTTTCTACGAGTCCCCATATCTGCACACCTCTACCTGAGGGAATTACCCACAATTCATAGCAATGTGACGTTAAACACGGGGTTACCCAGTGGAAGCATGGAGACGTAAACAAAGAGGACGGCACACGCATGTTTAAGTCAAGAGAACAATCACCTCATCTCGTGAGGAGAGCCTGGAAGACCTTTTACAGTCTCTCACACCTGAAGACCCTGAGGGTTCAGGGTTCAGGGCCTTTTCTGGGGGGACACTGGGACCCGGGTCTAGTTTCCAGTTTCTTTCTTCGCTCTCAGAAACAGACGACAGGATGTTTCCTCTCATTCGACAGACAAACCTACGACATTACATCGGACCGATTACAGAAACGTCTTTACTTTCCCACTGAAACCCGACGGTGGAGGGAGGTCCTGAGCTTTCCCACACCGCGGACACACTGAAGCAAACACAAGGCGTTCATTCATGTGAAGCGTCTCAGACGCCACTAATGGAAGCCGACACAACGAGGCAGCTCTAACTTAATTGTACGTCCACTTCCTGTTATGAATGAAGGCGGTGATAATGAAATGAGGCTCTTTTAGCCGCGTGGAGGATCCGATTAGCTCGTCTGCCTCTTCCTGACGGTCTGGACTCTCTAATCCTCTGGGTTTGCCTCGGCAGGTATACTTACCTGCTTGTGTTTTATGTGCGGAGGTCAAAGGTCAAAGGTGTCTGTGTGTAACAGCTGCTCTGAGCCGTTTGGAAAGTGGATCCAGACTTGATGGATGAACTGGTTCTCAAAACCTTCCACCAGCTGTCACCTCACTCTTTACAAATGCATGCTGGGAAAATCCCTCACGCTCCCAAATCACAGTAATAATAATAATAACAATAATAATAACAATAATACTATAACAACAACAAACAAACCTCAATATGAAACTTTGACGGATCTACGAAAATCATGTTTGCTCTTAAAAAAAAAGACCAAAAATGAGAAACGCTGAATGTTTTCTCCACAAGTTTAGTTGAATAAAGACAGTTTATATATATATATCTATATATAGATATATATATATATACATACGTACATACATACGTACATACATACATACATACATACATATATATATATATTGTATATGTGACCTTAAAGATAATTCATAAAGCAAATAAAACATCTGCACACTTCCACAACATCAACGCGTCACATTTCTTTCATCCCGACATTTAAATTATTATTTTGTTTTTCTTTCTTTTGGAGACAAACTGATTTCTTCTTGAGGAGAGAAGAATCTGATTTCTGAGTTCAATACACATTTTTTAAATTTTATAATCAATACGACCAGAAGACACTTAAGAACCTCAATCCTCCCTGATTGGCTGAGCCGCCATGGGGGGGGGGGGGGGGGGGGGGGGGGGACTGGACCAATCAATCCAGTCGCTTTCAGCTCGGATCATGACAAATCCAATCTGCTCTAAATGTTAATTGATCTTTGAGTTTTGGGACAGAAGCTGTTCTTCTGCTTCCATGTCAGTGTACTGTCTCTTTAAGAGCTCGTGCTATGCTGTGGTAGCTCCTCTGGGAGCAGGACAACATTTCACTCACCGGTTGTCGTCTTCCAGAATATTCAGAGCGCTTCGTCGTCCAACACCTGAAAACAACGACATCATCAGAACATCTTCAAACTAAATAAACATTATTTTCATTCGTGGTCACAGTTCAAACCGGGTCGATAGCTCCGCCCCCTCCACCCGTCCCTGCATCTGTTTCCACCTCCGGCTCCGACGTTCATAATTACTTTTCCTATTTTTTCCCGCCACATCCCCCCCACTTCACATCTCGCCGCCGTAACATCAGTGAAACTCGGCCGTTTGTTCCCGTAAACTCCGCTCGGCCATTCGGAGGCCGATTATCGCCGCTTGTTGCCGCCGCTGATGATGTGAGCAGGTAAGCAGCTCCTATTAGAGGACGCTTCTTCGTTTAGTGTCACCCCCCCTCACACCTTCACCCCCCCCCCCCCCCCATTATAGATGAGCAGCGACTCTCGGCCTCGTGCAGGAGAGCTTTAATTAAATCACAGTCCAATCATAATCCATGTTGTTAATTAAACTGGATAATTTATAAGCACAAAAGAGGATATTTATTAGCGGTGGCAGCGCTGTAACGTGCACGCTCCCCGTGCACGCACACTTACACGTATACACCCCCCCCCCCCCCCCCCCCCGCCTGCCTTACAACCTTTTACTATTGATGCCTCGGCGTGATTGATAGCGACACAGAGACCGCCGTACTATTTGTCTAATGGCCGTGCAATTAAAGCCCTTGTAAATGACCCGCGCCTCATTTCATCCTAATCTATGGAATTTTGATTGAATTTGTCGGCGCTAATTGAAAAATACTGCTATTTAATGTCTGCATAGCAGTCGTGGATCAGGACGCCGTTAATGAGATCGTGTCCCAGTGACCCTGAGGGGAGGGGGGGGGGGGGGGGGGGGGGCAGCCATGCGTGCCCTTCACTCGGCCCTGAGGTGGAGGTGGTCCACCGGGACCCCCACTCAGGTCAGAGGTCACCTGCAGCATCCACCAGGTTAGTAAGTGATTTAGTAAATGTATTTATGACTCTTTCTTATTTCTAAAACGAGTTTTAAACGTTTATAGTTTTTGTTCTTCGGATCAAAACTCCGCAAACGTTTAGACTCACCTCACGAGTGCAGAAGTTATTAAAATGATCATTAAATATGTTTGGTTCCGAGGATCCAGAGGAATTCAACGAGAGTAAAATAAAGTTTCATTCTTAGAATTTATCTTGTTTTATTTTGAAACTCATAAACTTGATTCCTGAAGTTGATTTTCAGAATAAAAGGTTTTTTTTTTGGTTTTGTTGAAACAAAATATGTTACACACACACACACACACACACACACACACACACACACACACACTTTACTGACTATATACAGATGATTATTTACGATGATGTGTTTCCTCCTTCTTAAATGGCCTGTGGTCCCAATTTGTGTAATTGGCGATCATCCAGGAGACCAAAAGGCGAGTTTGTCACATCATCCCGGCCAGCCAATCAGGTGCCGGAGCGCAGCCGGGGGGCGGAGCCTGCGCGGAGAAGGCAGCGCAATTAAACGGAGGGGAGCGCAATTTAAATCCCAAACATCTCTGGACGCGCAGGGCAGGAAACACACACTCACTCTCTCTCTCTCTCTCTCTCAACACACGCACGCACACACACACCTACACACACACACACACACACACTCTCTCTCTGAGTCTCAGCGCGAGAGAGAAGACACCGGTCCCGGTCCCGGTGAAGAGGAGCCTCAGCGGAATGTGTGAAGTTAAAGCCGGATTGTGTTTCTCTCCGATGGATCGGTCGCTTCTAGTCGGATTATCGCTGCTCTAAACTCGCTCAGAGAGCCGGTGACAGCCGCGGCTCCACCGGGACTCTACGGTCCCTCTGCGGCCCCTCCGTGGTCCTTTTACGGTCCCTCCGCGGCCCCTCCGTGGTCCCTCTACGGTCCTTCCACAGCCGCCCACAGCGCATCCTCCTCCGGTTCTTATGAGCGCGGCGTTCGCTCCGTCCTTCATGGTGATGCAGCGGCCACTCGGCAGCACCACCGCCTTCAGCATCGACTCTCTGATCGGGGGGGCCCCCGCAGCCCAGCCCGGGACACTTCGTGTACACCGGCTACCCGATGTTCATGCCGTACCGGTCGGTGGTGCTGCAGCCGCCGCCTCCGCCGCCGCCCCCGGCTCTCCCCGCCGGCCACCACCCGCACCTGCAGGGCGGCTTCTGCTCCGGTCTCGCGCAGGGCATGGCGCTCACCTCCACGCTCATGGCGTCGCTGCCCGGAGGATTCTCCCCGTCCCAGCAGCACCACGAGGCGGCCCGCAAGTTCGGCTCGCAGGCGCTGCACGCGGTCTTCGAGAAGACGCAGGACGCGGAGGACGGGAAGAGCTTCCTGACGCACACGAAGGAGTCCGCGGCGCTGCAGGCGTTCCACGACACGGACACGTCCACAGGTGAGCTCCGGGACCGGGTCTACAGCGGGACTCTACAACTTTTCATATCCGGTTTTAAAATAAAATAAAAAATGACTGAAGCTTCATTAAACATTTGTTTTATGTTTTTAAATTCAGGAAAACATCTTTAAAATAAATCTCGTTAATTATTAATTATTAATAAAGAATAATTGAATGTTAAATAAAGTCTAAATCATTTATTTCTGTTTTCACTCTTTGAATTCCTCCACTTTTAAATGTAAACATTTGAATTATTTTAAAAGTCATTTCAGTTATTTAAAGTTAGTTATTTGTTTTAAAGTCTTCATAATAACGGTCATGAATAAATAAATAAAAATCTCGTTTTAATTATTTAAGTCCTGAAATGATTTGGATAATTAATCTCTAATATTTAGTTTATTTATTAAAACAAACAGCTGATTTCCGGTTCGATGGGTTTATTGGTTCCTGATATTAAACAGATATTATTTCATATTATTAGTGTTTTCAATGTTGAACGTTTCACGCGCGGACGGACACGGTGTGAGCGGCGGGAAACGGGCCGCGCGGAGACGCTCCGTGCGTAATTACGCGTGACAAATAAAAAGGAAGAAATCCCGACAGAGCGCGTGCCCTACGCGGTGATCCGATGATGGATATTGACACGACCCCCCCCCCCCCCCCCCCAACTCACTCCACAGATGTCAGTCAGTTTAAGAACATTTAAATAGTTTAACTTCTAATAATTAACCACATTTTAAGGAAACGTTCAGTGAAGTTTATTTATTTAATATTTATTTAATATTTATAAACACATTTTGAGGATTTTCTAAATAAATCAGACTTTTTGGTTTATTGTTCTTTAATTATGATTGTGTGATGAAGTTATTATTGATGAAGGTGATGATGATGATGAAGATGCTCTCCTTCCTACAGTCAGATCTCACAGTAAAGAAGACTCGAAGGAGGAGGAGTGCGGCCGGAAGGACGAGAGCTTCTCGATGGACAGCGACCTGGACTACAGCTCTGACGACAACCTCGCGTGCCACAAAGAGGACGGGGACGGCGGGGGGGGGGCTGGACGACGGCCCGCACGTGCACGGCTCCTCCGGTAACGGCTCCGGTAGCGGCGGAGGCTCCGGTAGCGGCGGCGGGAAGAACCGGCGGCGGCGCACCGCGTTCACCAGCGAGCAGCTGCTGGAGCTCGAGAAGGAGTTCCACTGCAAGAAGTACCTGTCGCTCACCGAGCGCTCACAGATCGCGCATGCGCTCAAGCTCAGCGAGGTGCAGGTGAAGATCTGGTTCCAGAACCGGCGCGCCAAGTGGAAACGGGTCAAGGCCGGGAACGTGAACAACAAGTCCGGGGAGCCGTCCCGGAACCCCAAGATCGTGGTCCCGATCCCGGTGCACGTGAGCCGCTTCGCAATAAGGAGTCAGCACCAGCAGATGGAGCAGGCCCGACCGTAGAAGAAGAGGAGGAGGACTGAGCACGTGCGGGTTCGGGGTCCATGAGACCCGGTTCCGGGTTTAGAACTGAAGATCTGAGCTTCTGGATTTTATTTGAGACGAAATGTGATTTAAAAACACACATCCGGTTTGACGACAACCACGTGACGTCACGAGAAAACGTGGAGATGAAATGTTAGAAAAGTTGGTTATTTCGTTTAATTATTACAATAATTCATCTCATCAGACTGACGTCATGTTAGAATAAATCCTCACATTAAATATTAATATTAAACATATTTTAGTTTGTTTTGTCACATTTTTCTTCTTTACAGGAAATAAAAACAAACAAACACGTGACTCTGCAGACCCCCCCCCCCCCCCCCCACATGTAAATAGACCCGGTGTGACGTCACCACAGACATTGATGATCAAACATTTCATCTGTTTTATGTTTCTGTTTGTTTTGGGGATAAAATGACGCTGCTAATTTATTTATATAAAAATGTGCAAAAAGTTCTGAACGTTCTGAAGAATATGAACAATAAATAAGATGAAAAGCAGCAGTTGTGATTCATGACACCAGTCACACTAAAGTATCATTATTATTATGTTTAATTATATTTACAGAGTTAATCTGTTATTGTGCAGGTAAATAACATTTTATTTTGAAGGCCGGATGACTCGAGTCTTTAATTTATTTTATTTCATAAACTGATTCATTTAATATGAAGCGAAGATGAAGTTTATTTTCTTCTTCAGCCTGGAGGTCAAAGGTCACTCGTTTAAAGCCCGTTGTTGTGACGTCTGAGGTCACGGGGGGGGGGGGGGGGGGTACCAAAAAGCGCGCTCACGCTGCTGCACAGTATTAACGTTCTCCGGGAGGCCGCGTGCGCGCTCTGGAGATTTAATTCACCTGAAAACCTTTATTTTTTAAACATTATGTTAATTTATCAAATATCTTTTTAGTATTTTAGTTCACAAATAAACCAGAAAACATTAATTAATGACAAATATATTTAATTTATTGAACGCTTTATCAGGTTTTTCTCTTTGAATTAAAGTAAAAGTCAACAAACAGCTGATTAATAATTAATAATCAGTCCTGATTATTATTAGTTATGAAGTAAAAGAATAAACCCGTTTATACATCTATATATATATATAGATGCGTGTGTGTCTACCTGTCTCTCACGTGTCTCACGTGTCTCACGTGTCCAGGTGAAGCTCGTTCATCCTGATGAAGTTAAACTTTAATCGGTTCAACATGTTGAACTCACCTCTTGTTCTCCGGGTCCGGTACTTGTTCCGGTATCGACGCTAACAGACTCGAACGTTTCCCGGATTAACCGGTAAAAACAACCGTTAAAGTCCACCGGATTAAAGTCTCGTTTAACGGCCGGTTCCGTGTCGCCGGTTTGGATTCGTAGCAGCCGGTGACGCACCTGCGCGTAATGACGCAGTGCGCGTTCTGTCGCCATGACAGCGGGTCATCGAACCCGATCAGAGTGAAGTTTGAATAATTATAAATATCGTGTTCAATGTGCGTTTGATGATTTCTATGAAGCACAAGTATTATAATATAATATTCCTTTGGACTCTGTTGTTCTGATTATTTAACGTCAAACAATGAATTTAATATAAAAATCTAAGAGAAGAAGAAAATGTTTTCAACAAAATAAAAGCAGAAAATCAAGTGTTTTGCATTTAAAATGTAAATGATTTAGTTTTTAGTGAAAGAATTTCCAGCAGTTCAACTCGTTAAAATCATGGTTTAAAGTTATGATTTCTGGACTTCTTCTGGTTCAACGTTTCACCATTTATTGAAACTAATCGCTCTCTACTAATACTAAGTTAACTAATAGTTAACTTAGTATTAGTTAACTAACACTCGCTCGTCATCAAATGTACGTTTGATTCTAAAAGTCTTTTAGAAGATTCAGCAGAAAATATGATGAAAATATGATGAATGTCTCTTTTTATTCACTGAACTCTGAAGAACGATCCGGGTTCAATGCTGCGTTTATTATGACGTCATCACTGATATCTGAACTACCTTTCCACAATCCTTTTCACACGCGAATAAAAACCTGGTTTGAGTCAAAGGACAGAAATGAGAAAAAAGACTTTAATGGATTTAAAGATTCTGATCAAACTGAGACGTCACTGATAGATCCTCTTCATCCTCTTCATCCTCTTCATCAGTGGAGCTGGTGGAACATGTTCTCTGTAGGGCTGAGCACATCAATCAATGTCAGCAAACATCCCAGAATGATTTAATGCAGAAACATTAAGGTATCAAACACGTATTAATACTTTACAGTTAAATATTTAACATTTATTCCAACATGAAAAAAAGCAGAAAATAACACTTTGATAAACACGTCACAACATCTTATTATAGTCTCAGTATAATATAATATGTATATCATATAATAATATTCACTATAATATAAAACACACACACACATGTATATAATTATTTATTTATAACTATATATCATGTCTCAGACAGGTGCTTCATGTCTCTCACTCCCTATGGGTACTTCTCAAGTCACTTAATTGTCGTTTCCTCGCTCCTCGATCCTCGCTCGAACCGGAAGTTGTACTGCGCCGCCATATTAACGGCCGTCCCAAAGCTCTTATTCCTGCTCTGAGGATCGAGGATGGAGGAGATGGAGGATGGAGGGATCGCTGAGGGCCCACGAGAACAGACTTCCAGGAAGTGTTTTAACGGCCGACACGCCCCCTCATTGTTCATCAGTCATGTGATTGGACGCTGCAGCCGATCGGACTGATGAGATTTGGTTCAACATGTAAACAGTGAAGACGGATCACAGATTAAACTCAAACTTTATATTTGATTTGTTTTCTGATTCAACATCTGGTTTAAATAAATGTTCATTCAGAAATCATTGATTGTAAGTTTGTTGAAACTAAACTCTGATTTCTTCCAGGAAGTGAACTTTGAGTTTGTCTCGTTTTGTCTCCATGAAGATAAAGTTTTAGTAGAAAGCTCCAGAAAGAAAAAGTGGATGTTTGACAAACAAAAGTTTGTGAATGAAGACGCTTTTACTTCCTGTGTTGACTGACACACACACGCACACACACACACGCACACACACACGCACAGAGAGACAGACACACACACACACACACACACACACACACACAGAGAGACAGATACACTCTCACACACACACACACACGAGCAAACTGCAAAAATAATTCCTAAATATATATATTTGATTGTTTAATCGTACAAATATCACAAATACAAAAGATAAATATTTTATTATAATGAAATAATTTAACAAAATTCTCCTTTTTCTTCTTATATTAAAACTAATTGAAGTTAAACGTTCAGACACAAACACACAGAGAGTCTTTTTATATTAAGAAGCATTTTTCTCGTCTTTATTGAAAAGAGACACATTACAGCAGAAGACTCTGTATTCATGTTACGTTACTGTACAGCCAACAAAAATAACAACAATAATAATAACAATAATTAGATTAACAGGATCAATAACGTGTCTGGAGGATAAATCATCATAAACCTGGATGGACTTCAGAGGTCGGAGGAAAATATACAAAAGAGAAGATTTGAGGAGTTTATAAATAATGTGGAGGACGGCCCTGAGGGGCGGGGCTTAAGGGGGAAAGGTTTAGAGGTAACACAACAAACCAAACGATGACCATACGGAGGAGTTTCTATTCTTTGACGTCTATGTACAGGTGAGGTGGTGAGCGGTTCCCTCGTTAGCATCAAGGTGGAAACATAACGTGCCAGATTTATGAAGCCATTTAATAACCAGTCATCAGTATCTCATAACG
The DNA here is from genome assembly GCF_050575085.1 of Anarhichas minor. Lineage (NCBI taxonomy): Eukaryota > Metazoa > Chordata > Actinopteri > Perciformes > Anarhichadidae > Anarhichas > Anarhichas minor. The sequence goes on along the minus strand of NW_027466464.1, from coordinate 14,226,783 downwards.
AGTTAATATCTCAGAATAATGAGTTAATATCTCATGAGTTAATATCTCATAACGAGTTAATATCTCATAACAATGAGTTAGTATCTCATAACAATGAGTTAATAACTCATAACAATGAGTTATTAACTCATAACGAGTTAATATCTCAGAATGAGTTAATATCTCAGAACGAGTTAATATCTCATAACGAGTTAATATCTCATAACAATGAGTTAATATCTCATAACAATGAGTTAATAACTCATAACAATGAGTTAATAACTCATAACAATGAGTTAATAACTCATAACAATGAGTTAATATCTCATAACAATGAGTTAATAACTCATAACAATGAGTTATTAACTCATAACGAGTTAATATCTCAGAATGAGTTAATATCTCAGAACGAGTTAATATCTCATAACGAGTTAATATCTCAGAATAATGAGTTAATAACTCATAACAATGAGTTAATATCTCATAACAATGAGTTAATAACTCATAACAATGAGTTAATAACTCATAACAATGAGTTAATAACTCATAACAATGAGTTAATATCTCATAACAATGAGTTAATAACTCATAACAATGAGTTATTAACTCATAACGAGTTAATATCTCATAACAATGAGTTAATAACTCATAACGAGTTAATATCTCAGAATGAGTTAATATCTCATAACGAGTTAATATCTCATCATGAGTTAATATCTCATAACAAGTTAATATCTCATAATATCTTAGTATCTCATAATATTGAGTTAGTTTGAAGCTTGGCATCACAAGGCGACGTTTTCTTCATATTTGTCTTCTTTCAGCTGACTGATTGCTAGCTGTAGCTTTAGCTTGATAGTTCCCATCGAGACACAACAGCTAAACTGATGCTGCCATGCTAACATGCTAACTGCTAGCTGCAGTGAGAGTTAGCGTTAGCGTTATCCCATTTAAAACATTAACCCAGAATGATGAACTGGTGCCATCAGTTAGCGTTAGCATTAGCATTAAACTACCATGGTTTAGAGGCTGATGTTACCGAGCTCCTCACGTGAATTTAAATAAGTGGACGAGCTGTAGTGGAGCGCTGAGACGGACTGAATCTGATTTTAGTGCATTTCTGTCATAAATAAAAAAGGACGTCGGATATAAAAACATAAAATCAAATCAAACACAAGTTGCGGTCAAACCTCTGGGTTTAGTGTTTACTGGCACGAACAGAAGCGAGGAGGAACGTGACGGTTCTGTTGTTCTGGCCGAGTGTCGGAGGTTCGATGGCAGTATTGCAGCAATGTCGGGGGGGGGGGGGGGGGGTCCACATGTGACGTTCATGATTCATTCGAGGCGGATCTTTAGACCAGCGGATCTTTAGACCAGAGGATCTTTAGACCAGCGGATCTTTAGACCAGAGGATCTTTAGACCAGAGGATCTTTAGACCAGAGGATCTTTAGACCAGAGGATCTTTAGACCAGCGGATCTTCAGACCAGCGGATCTTTAGACCAGCGGATCTTCAGACCAGCGGATCTTTAGACCAGAGGATCTTTAGACCAGCGGATCTTGAGACCAGAGGATCTTTAGACCAGAGGATCTTTAGACCAGCGGATCTTTAGACCAGCGGATCTTCAGACCAGCGGATCTTTAGACCAGAGGATCTTTAGACCAGCGGATCTTGAGACCAGAGGATCTTTAAATGAGCAATGTTCTGGTTTGACTGGTCAATGGCCAAAACTTGACTACGTTTGACCTCAAGCTTGTTTAAATTTAGACTCAGTATTGACTCAAAACGAGCCCACATCTGGACTCAGTCTTGACTGCTCAGACCTGGTCTCGGACTGGACTGAAGTGGTCTTGATTACAGCCCTTTGTGTTGGGAACCACTGGTTTACTGGTGTTGACGCCTCCGATGAGCCGAAACACATTCAGTCCAAAAACAAAACCCCGTCAGAATAAAACCACTTCCTGTTTTAGTACTTCCTGTGTTCTCTAAGTTCCACAGTGTCGCCGCTGAAAGAGATTATTTACAACAAGTTTCCAGACCAGAGAAGAAGAAGCCCTTCTTTGTGATTCGCTGAGCCGATATCAGGGAGATGATCTGATTGGACGGGAGGAAACACAGTGAAAGTGAGTTTCAGCTGAAATGAATTGACAGAAAAACACCTGAAGAAGAAGAAGAATTCCCTTTTTTGTTTCCTTTTAACCCTCAGAATCAGATAAATCCATCATTCACAGAAACAATAAGAATCTTTTTGTCGTTTCACTTTACAATAAATAAATAAACCAGAACCAGAACCAGAACCAGAACCCTGAAGGCATCTCAACTCAACTGCCTCCAGCCTTTAATATTTACATCAATTCATATCATATATATCTTTGTTGTTTTTGGGGCTTTTTGGTCTTCTGGTTCTGGTGAACTGTGGCGGCCATGTTGGATATTTTAGGAGAATAATCTGCAGATTGAGAACGACAAAGAAAAGACATTTTTGGACGTTGTGTTTTCAGTCATCTGGAGTTTGATTTAAAGTTAAAAAGTGAAAACAAAGAGGACGGGTTGTCCCTGAGCCGCACCGATGGACTTTATACACCCAGAAATAAACGAAACGATTGGTCCAGCAATGAACATCAAGATTAAATTTACATAATCCAAGAAAAACGTCTTCAGTTAAAGAAAGCAGAGTCTATAGGACATGCGATCTATCACTCTGCTTCTTCTTTCCTCCTCTTAAACATCCAGATATCTTCGAAAGAGTTCACAGAATTCATGAAATTAAAAAAAGAGGCGGAGCCACGATGATGATGCCGAAGAACCGACGATATGATTGGTTCAGAGTGTGTTTTTTTCACGAGTTAAATTAAAGATGAGGTTCGTCACAGTCGATTGTGGAACCACATTTCCCACAATGCTTTTGGGAGGTTCTTTCCCTTGTAGTCAGTCTCACAGCAGGAAGTGGTTCCCCCCTTCAAAATAAAAGTCTGTTTTTGTCCGATTGGACTCATATGAGCGCAGCGTTGTTGTTGCGGTTGGTGTTGCGGCGCGGCAGGTTGGGCGTGGCCATGAGCGGGTAGCGCTCGTCGGGGCAGCCGTACTGAGCCAACGTGTCAACACACTCCTGGCTGCTCGCCTGGCGGGCGTACGCCATCGCACTGTTACCGTGAGCGTCCCTCGCCATCAGGTCCACGCCGTACTGAGGGGGGGGAGAGAGATCAAGGGTAAGTTTGATATGTTGCTCACGACTTCTGAGGGATTCTAATGACGTTATACTCAACACTTCCTGCACAGATGTTTCAAAATAAAAGCCTGCCAGGCCGTTCCAGGTCTGCATTGAAAGAAAACCATCTGGACTCAGTCTTGACTCAAAACAAGATCACATCTGGACTCAAAACGAGACCAGATCTGAACTCAAAACGAGACCAGATCTGGACTCAAAACGAGACCAGATCTGGACTCAAAACGAGACCAGATCTGGACTCGATCTTGACTCAAAACGAGACCAGATCTGGACTCAATCTTGACTCAAAACGAGACCAGATCTGGACTCAAAATAAGACCAGATCTGGACTCAAAACGAGACCAGATCTGGACTCAGTCTCGACTCAAGCTTGTCTAAATTTGGACTTGTTGTTCACGACTTCTTAGGGACTCTAATAACGCTAAACTCAACACTTCCTGCACATATATTTCACAATAAAAGAGTAAAATAAGAAGCCGTACCCAGATGAGGAGCTGCGTGACGACCACGTTGCCCTTGCGGCTGGCGAGGTGCAGCGCGTTGCGTCCGTCTCCGTCCCCGCAGGTCTCGTTGACCTGCTGCCTTGACCCGTGAGCCAGCAGCAGGACCACCAGGCGCAGGTCCTCCTCGGCCGTGGCCCTCAGGAGCTGCTGCCCCAGAGGGAGGTCAGCGCCGGGCAGCGACGCCACGAACAGACGCTGCTCGTACTTGGCCCGGATCCAGCGCTCCCTCTCCTCCCTGAGACAAGAACAAGGACAAGACTCAGTCCACTGGTGCTCCTACAAAATAAGACTTCCTGTCCCACTGAGACAAGAACAAGGACCAGACTCAGTCCACTAGTGCTCCTACAAAATAAGACTTCCTGTCCCACTGAGACAAGAACAAGGACCAGACTCAGTCCACTAGTGCTCCTACAAAATAAGATGACTTCACAGTACTTCACTACTAATAGTATCTAAAGTGCTCGTACATGTATTTATCAGTGGTATTACAGTATTCTACAATTGTACTTGTGTGAAAGGAGAGCGAGTACTTGTAATACTTTGAGTACATGATGCTGATACTTTTGAACTCAACAGCAGAATAAACACAATGATGATGTGTTTCTGTGGATCGTCTCTAAATCGAGCTGTAAAATAAGACACCGGGGGGGGGGGGGGGGGCACTGTTCACCGATCGAGTGTCATGAACTGCTGATCTGTTTAATCCACAGATGTGATCCGTCTAATCTGCACAAATCCCTCCATGTAAACAGCAGCTCATTCAGGCTGCTGGGATTAGTGAGGGGGGGGGGGGGGGGGGGGGATTGAGCTGTCCCCCCCCCTTCTTAACTAAATAACACCTCCTCCAGGGGGCCGAGGCTGCAGGAAATGGAGAACAGTGGCTGATACTTCCACCATGAAATGGACAGGAAATTAAACAGAATTAAAACTTCTTCACGTACGAAGCTTCCTGCGTTACATCGTGACTTTAAACTGATTTAAATTGTGTGTTTTCTAAATGTTTTCAGCTTCTTCAGCTGGAAAAACAAAAAGGTTTTTGGAGAAAAACTTGTAAATAAATCTTTAATAAATATAATATTTAGATTTAACACTGAATTATAAAATGCTCGTCCCAACAACGTTCTTCTGCTGCCAGAGTCACAGGAGTGAGTGTGGGAAAACAGGACGAGGAAGACAAAGTGTTTGAAAGAGGGGACGGTGTGGGAACCCGACAGAATCTCATTAACTCTCTTCCTGGAGACCAGTGTGTGTGTGTGTGTGTGTGTGTGTGTGTGTGTTCGGGGGTGTGGTAGGCGGCGGCGGCTAGCATCACGGAATGTCCTGCCCCGACCCAGAGAGAGAGTAGGGAGGCTGGGCACGAGACTACGGCCGACAGCCCCCGGACAAAGCCTGGGGGGTGTCAACGGAGTGTGTGTGTGTGTGTGTGTGTGTGTGTGTGAGTGTGTGTGTGTGTGTGTGTGTGTGTGCTCAGCGGGGCTCTGGCCTTCTGTCCTCCAGACGACGGAGAGGAAATGTGAAGCCACTGGACCCAGGAAACGCATGCCTTCCCCCGCCGCTGGAGTTGCTAAGGGCCTGGATGTAACACAGTGTGTGTGTGTGTGACAGTGTGTGCGTGTGACAGTGTGTGTGTGTGTGTTCTTCAAACCTCAACACAGCAGCATCAAACAGACCAGCGCCCTTTAAAGTTGTAGTTTATCTTTAAGGTTTCACTGTTTTCTATAAATCGATCAGATTCAGAGTGAAGTCTGGTTTGAGTGGTTAGTGTGTGTGTGTGTGTGTGTCTGTGGTTGTGTGTGTGTGTGCGTGTGTGTGTGTGTGTGTATCAGTAAACATCATCAGGAGCTAACGAGTCCTGAACACATCTCTGGACAGTGGAGAAGCTAATTGCACTAATTAACCACACAGAGTGTGTGTGTGTGTGTGTTAACATGTGTCTGCTGAACGCGTGTGTGACTGTATGTATGTATCACACACACAGTCAAACACACACACACACACACACACACACACACAGTCACAGACACACTCATATCTGTGTGTGTGTGTGTGTGTGTGTGTCTCTCTTCACATCCCATTAGACAAAGCGTGCTGCGCTCCAGCACCAAAGCATGCTGGGTAGATAATTAAACATGAGTCCTGGTGAGACGGTTCATGAACAGGAGCCCAGAGGGGTGTGTGTGTGTGTACGTGTGTGTGTGTGTGTGTACGTGTATGTGTACGTGTGTGTGTGCGTGTACGTGTGTGTGTGTGTATGTGTGTGTACGTGTGTGTACGTGTGTGTGTACGTGTGTATGTACGTGTGTGTACGTGTGTGTACGTGTGTGTGTACGTGTGTATGTACGTGTGTGTACGTGTGTGTACGTGTGTGTGTACGTGTGTGTGTGTACGTGTACGTGTGTGTACGTGTGTGTACGTGTGTGTGTGCGTGTGTGTGTACGTGTACGTGTGTACGTGTACGTGTGTGTACGTGTACGTGTGTGTACGTGTGTGTACGTGTGTGTGTGCGTGTGTGTGTACGTGTACGTGTGTGTGTACGTGTGTGTACGTGTGTGTGTGTACGTGTACGTGTGTGTGCGTGTGTGTGTACGTGTACGTGTGTACGTGTGTGTGTACGTGTGTATATGTGTGTACGTGTACGTGTGTGTACATGTGTGTGTGTGTCAGTTAAAGTAGATGATAAAATGACACCAGAGGAAACAAGCTCTCCTTCTTCTGTCTCTACTGTCTCTATTGTTTCTATTGTCTGTCTTTACTCCACACTGCCGTGGAGACGGGGGGGCCCAAGACACCTCTCTGACTTCCTGTCTGTTGTGTGTGTGTGTGTGTGTGTCTCTGTGTGGACGTTCCTCCTGATTGGCTGCTTTGTTCAGGTGTGTTTACAAACACACTGAGTTTCCTGCCCCCCCCAGTGTGTTTAAGGGGTCGTCTGTCCACAACCTCCAAACACAGCGAGGACAGAGGACAGAAGATAGAGGAGAGAGGACAGAGGACAAAGACACACTCCCTGTTAATCACAGACGGCTCATTAGCATAAAGACCACAAACGAGACTAAAGAGGAAGTGAAGAATCATTAAACTGTTTCAAATACTGGGAAATTAAATCCAAACAGGAAGTAGAAATAAAGGTGTTGATTTATTTTAACATATTTTATCTATGTTGAGCTGGTTCATGTGTCTGTTGGTAAGATTTTAGGTTTTTTATATGTTGAGAAATCTAAATTAAATCGTATAAAAAAAGTAAAAAAACTGTAATTTCATCTGAATGTCGACGAAAATAATCTCACTGCTCACGACTAATGTTAAAGAAAGTAAAAGAGGATTAATATGAAGATTTATTTTACATTTAAACTAACAAAACGAGTAAATCATCCTACAATCTAAAACAAAAAATATGTTGAAAGTTGAATTAAAAATGTAAAGAACGACCATCAGAGTCTCTATTTCACTTTTTATTCTATTTTATTCTATTTCTGTGAATATATGAGATAAAATTAAATCAAACCAGCTCACTATAAAATACACACTTCTGCACTAAACTCTAAATACCCGTTCATATTTCAGACTTTTTAAATAAAAATTAAATAAAGACTGAGATGAAGAGTGATTTCCTCCTTTGGAAACCCTTTCAAAATAAAACAATAAACACCAAAAAATAAAATAAAGGAAGAAAAGTAAAATAACCGTGTTTCTCCAGATGAGTTCAGCCTAAAGCGTCGAGCGGAGATGTACGAGCCTCTCGTTAATTACAGTCTGGTGTGTGTGTGTGTGTGTGAGTGTGTGAGTGTGTGTGAGTGTGTGAGTGAGGTAATGAGCGGTAGGAATCGGGGTGAAGAGTGACACGGTGTCAGTGGCTTCTCCTCTGGCCTAATTAGCCCTCTAATTAATAGATTAATAGATAGAAAGAGCAGATAAGAGCATCAGCTAACTGCCCGAGCTAATGAGCTAATGTGCGTTTTAAAGATGGACGACGTTTCTCACGAGTTTCAAACCCAGAAAACCTGCATGTCCTGCTCTTTATATATTCAACGTTTCAGCAGAAGAGAAAAGACAAAAGGAGAGGAGAAGAAATCAATTAGCCTTTGCTAGCGGGTCGTTAGCTGCCCTTGGATAGGCAGAGATAATTAAAGGGAGGGTGGAGGGGTGAGGGAGGTCTGGGGGAGGAAATCAGCCATGAGACTCGACTGGGGGGAGAAGGAAGGGGTTAAAAGAGAGAGAGACGTGGAGGAGGAGGAGTGATCTGTGGGCTGAGACGCAATGCTCCAGTGACACCACAGAAGAAGAGAGAAGGGGGAGGTTTCAGGAGGAAACCTGGATACAAAGAAATAAAAGAAGAGAGACGCAGAGCAGGAAGTAGAAACAACAGTCTTCAGTCTGTCAGATCAGAAACAAAGTTTATTTATAGACACCACAAGTTCTCCACAAACATGACAGGTTCTCTACAAGTTCTCCACAGACACCACAAGTTCTCTACAAGTTCTCCACAAACACCACAAGTTCTCCACAAACATGACAGCTTCTCTACAAGTTCTCCACAAACACCACAAGTTCTCCACAAACATGACAGGTTCTCTACAAGTTCTCCACAGACACCACAAGTTCTCCACAGACACCACAAGTTCTCCACAAACACCACAAGTTCTCCTCAAACACCACAAGTTCTCCATAAACACCACAAGTTCTCCACAAGTTCTCCATAAACACCACAAGTTCTCCTCAAACACCACAAGTTCTCCACAAACACCACAAGTTCTCCATAAACACCACAAGTTCTCCACAAACACCACAAGTTCTCCACAAACACCACAAGTTCTCCACAAACACCACAAGTTCTCCTCAAACACCACAAGTTCTCCACAAACACCACAAGTTCTCCTCAAACACCACAAGTTCTCCACAGACACCACAAGTTATCTACAAACACCACAAGTTCTCTACAAACACCACAAGTTATCTACAAACACCACAAGTTCTCCACAAACACCACAAGTTCTCCACAGACACCACAAGTTCTCCACAAATACCACAAGTTCTCCACAAACACCACAAGTTCTCCACAAATACCACAAGTTCTCCACAAACACCACAAGTTCTCCACAAATACCACAAGTTCTCCTCAAACGCCACAAGTTCTCCACAGACGCCACAAGTTCTCCTCAAACACCACAAGTTCTCCACAAGTTGACAATATGATCTGATCTACACCATAGAAGAGAAGGATTCGATTTTTTACATTTACTATAGTTTGATTAATTAGATTTTTTACATTTACTGTAGTTTGATTTATTAGATTATTTACATTTACTGTAGTTTGATTTATTAGATTTTTTACATTTACTGTTGTTTGATTTATTAGATTTTTTACATTTACTGTAGTTTGATTTATTAGATTATTTACATTTACTGTAGTTGGATGGATTTGATTTTTTACATTTACTATAGTTGGATGGATTTGATTTTTTACATTTACTATAGTTGGATGGATTTGATTTGTTTCATTTACTATAGTTGGATGGATTTGATTTGTTTCATTTACTATAGTTGGATTTATTTGGGTTGTTATCAACCGTTCATTCATCTGATGACGATTAAAATCAATCCAGGATCTAATTTAAAGTCTCATAACTTGTATTTTTGTGAATATTACAGAATGTTTCCAATAAACTGAACCAAATCCCGTTGAATTAGTATTTTATTTCTAAGTATTTACACATCGTCGGCTTTGTCTTCTCCTGTGAACAAACATTTCTTTCTACTGCATTAAATAAACGGCTCAAAGCCGTATATATAATAATATAATATAAAATATAATAACGCCCAAATAAAAGAGAAGCGTCTGAAGGATTCAAATGTTTACCAGCCGCTCGCCGTGAACCCATTCAATCCAAACACATTACCCACAAACCTCCTCCCCCGTTTTCTCCCTCTTCTTTACTCTATGAGCAATTTGCTGACTGAGCCAATTAGCCAAAGGGGGGGGGGGGGGGGGGGTCTACCGTCGGTGTACGGATTCATCCGGCGGAGCGGCGGACGGACGGAGTCACGTTATTTATTTCTTCATTATTAAAATAAGGGAGAGGTTAATCTGATGACTCACGCATAAAGAATGTGCATTTAGTTTGTGCTTTAACCCCCCCCCCCCCCCCGCATTAGCATAACCCCGCCGCCATGACAAACGATGAGTGGCCCCCGTGATTGGCTCGTGTCAGCCGGCTTAATGTCAATAGTAAATTGGGGGGCTCGTTAGGCGAGTCGGGGGACGCGGCGGCGAAGGCAGTCATGTACAAAATAATGTCTATTAGGACTAATTTAATCAAGGCCTCCCTTTTACAGATGAATTAGAATGTAGGGGCCAATTATTTCTCTACGTTTGCTCCGGCCCTGCCTGTCAGGAGGCTTCTTCTTCTGTGGTGTATGTATGTGTGTGTGCTGGTTAACATGCAGGCCGTGGGGCTGCAGATAATAACGGTGGAGAAGACGACGACGGCGGGACGGAGCGGCTAGTTAACCGACCGGATCTCAATGTGAACACAGGGAGCAACACACACACACACACACACACACACACACACAAGACAAACAGAAACATAACGAGTCTGATCTGATGAGGAGTTCATAGTTATTTAGAAACATGAGGGTTGAAGTGAACAGACTTGGGTGTGACGTTTGGTGAAGCTCTTATTTTGGCGGAAACAACACACACCTTCCTGTGTTTTTGGTCCAAATCTTTTGGTGGGGGGGAAAAGAATCAACAGGAACATTTGGAGCTGGAAACACCATAAAAAAATGTCTTTTAGGACGTTATTCTGTAATAAGAGGAGGATGATTGAACCCTTGGTCTGGTGGAGATGTGGTGAGGAGGCCTCTGATGGGTCATGTGACCAGTCAAATCTGTGTTAGGATCACAGAATCAGTGTGCGACCCCCCCCCCCCCCCCACCACCACCACGCCTCTGACCCTGGGGGGCAATTACCTTCTGATGTGGGCCCCTTGGCTGCCTCCTCCACCCCCCCCCCCCCCGGTCGCCCCATCTGGTCCCTTGAGCCCAATCGGGGGCAGCCTCCACACCTGCACCCCCCGGCCCAGATTAAAAAGCCCCCTGGTCTAATTTTAAATCTGTTAGCGCTGGCCTTTTCTTAGGGGGAACAAGACTAATCTGTTCCCATAAAGGGCCCTTATTCCCCCCCCAAGCGCCGACGGACCTGCTGCTGAATTATTACTGGCCGAGCATTCGTCATGTGGGGCCCCGCTGTTAAGTGCGGCGGCGGCGGCGTTGCGGAGCTCATCCTTTAGCCGGCCCGAGTCCTGCTCGTTTGTCCGCTGTCTAATTAAAAGGTGTGGAGCTCCTCAGACCTCCTCCTATCCTTCACTCTGAAGTCTTCACCTCCACCGAGCACCAACCAGGATCTCACACCAGCTAGGTTTTGGGAAGACGGCGTATTCTGATGATGCCAATTAAAGAAATGTTGGTTCTTAGAACGTAGATAATCCAGGTTTTCGTCATTCGGTTTGACCGATCTTGGGATTGGAAGGTCTGGATAGTTATTGGTTCCTCATCTCCACCCCAGCAGAGAATCAAACAAACCGCACAAAGGTCAGTAGTTGGCACGAGGGAAGGGTGGTGGTGTGGGGGCGCCAACCACCTCCCCGTGTCCGGCGGCCAGGAGCTCCGGATTAGCAGCACTGTCACTTCCTGTCCGCTCATGCCTGCTAACGCGTGGCGTTGGGGCCTTGGGTGCTGGTGTTGATGCGCCACTCGACAGATAATTAAAACAATGAGCTGCGGCGCCAAAGAAACTGAGTTTGCAGCGGTAGTGGTGGTGGTGGTGGTGGGGGGGGGGGGGGGAGACACACCATGACGGGCATCGCGCCCAAACTTAGCAGCCCCTTCAGCGGTGGCATCAGCTGGGGCCGCGGCATCCGACGAACCAACGCCAGCTGAGGTGATGACGGCCGACCGCGGGGCCGCCAGGGGTTAATGGGAACGTTTAAAAAGGACGAGTCTTTCGGTGGTTTTGTACCAGTTCTAACAGGATCCCCCCCCCCCAGTTTCACCCCCGCCGGGGTGAGGCTCGTCAACAAGTAGTCCTCCATTGTTGGCGGCGGAGAGACGTCGTGTTTCTGCAAAAAACGATTAGCGGCGACAGTCTCGCCTCCTGAGACCCGGCTGATGTTAATGAGACCTGGACCGGCAGTCGCTGAGGGAGGACGATGAGCAGGGGGGGGAGGAAAGGAGGGAGGAGATAAAGAGATGATGACAACAGTTGGAGATGGCGGGGCTCTCGGCCCTGTCATATATCTCATTGGACGGGGGCGTCGCCGTGGAGGCGAGGTGCGATCTCTCCGAACATAATTCCTCCCTCCGGTCCGAGCGGGGGGGGGGGGGAATGAATCTTTTATTTCCTTCCTTCACACCCGTCCCTCCAAATGATCCTCTTCCTCTTTCTTTTCCTTGTTTCCACTTCCATCTGTTCCTCCTCCGTCTCTTGCTTCCTTTTTCTGTTTGTCCTTCCCTCCATCCTCTTTTTCTCTCCCCCCCCCCCTCCCTGGACCTCCAAACAGGACCTAATTGGGAGGCGGAGTGGGGGGCCAGACCTTGACAGACAGGAGGTCAGTGTAATTGCTGCTGGCCATATTTAACATTAAGATAATCAGGCCATTAATTACCCTTTGGATCATTAAATCAGCCACTTGCAAAATGAAATTCCGGCCTCTATTACTCACTTGAGAGACCACGAGGGGAAGGCATTTTTCCATCCATCAGCCCCCCCCCTCTCTCTCTCCCTCTCTGCCTCCCCCTCTCATCCCTCCTCCGCCGGCATTTTCCAACCTCCACCTCTTCTTCTTCTCCCTCTTTAATCCAGGTTCCTGTCACTGCTCAGAGTTTACCGTTTGGATACGGACTTGATATTTGAAGTGATACACCACAGAAGAAGAGAAATTAAAAATGTTTTTCCTGTGTGATTATTTAAGTACTTTAAAATGGTTTAAACTTTCCCTTTTTCTTGGTCTGGAGGTGAATAGAAACACTATTATTCTTCCTTTCTTGTGCACAGGAAGTGGCACTTTGTTTTTGCTTCTTATTCGTCAGAAATAAACAGTAGAAGAAGAAACCAGCATCACTTCCTGCGTGTGTGTTGTATGTAATAAAAAACTACTTCTGTGTTTTATTACGTGTTTAATGGAGCTGGACGAAGGTAAAAGAGGACTGATGTTACACTTAAGAAGAGGAGGAAGTAGAAATACCACAGCTCTGCATTCAGCTAAATGTACTTCAAGTATCCAAAGTAGAAGTACTCATCATGGACGGCTCCTTTACTATAGAATACTCTGTTTCCATTCGTATTTTACTACTGTTTCTCAATGTTAGACACTTTGTAGAGGAGTACGATAGTACTGCATCATATAATAAAAGAATATATTTTTATATGTCGAAAGTACTATCAGTAAAAGTACAATATCTGCCTCTGAGATGTAGCGAAGTATAAAGTAGCAGGAAGGAGGAATAAGTACAAGAGTAGATGTACTTTGTTGACGATCTACCAATGAAATAACACTGGTTGTATTGTATCTTGGTTTTTGCCGTCACCATAAGATGTCGTAGTCGCTCGCAGGAGGAGAAACGATGACATATTTAACTGGCGAAACTCTTATTTTGGAAGAAACAACACGACTTCCTGTGTTTGGTCCAAATCTTTGGTGGGAAAGAATCAACAGGAACACAACAATCTAAATTTGGACTTGGGAGCTGAAACACCATAAAAATGGTTTCATCCACAACAGAAGAAGAAGAAGAAGAAGAAGAAGAAGAAGAAGGAGGAGGTGTTGTAAGGATCTAGAAGCATCCATAAAACATCTTCTTTTGTTAATATATTGTTTAAAATATGCATAAACATAGCGAGAGAAAGAAGAAGAAGAAGACATGGAGAGCAACACAAAGAAGAAGACTGGGGTAGAAAGAGAAGGAGAGGAAAGATGGAGGGAGGGATTAATGGAGGTGAAACGACAAACAGCCAGCCACTTAAGGGATGGACTGATAAATACTATCGACAGGGCAGAGGGGGGGAGACGGGGGAGACGGGGGAGAGATGGAGCTGCAGCAGAGCGTTGCCGGTTAATTGAGATAATATTGACCTCCTTCTCTAATCTCTTCAGGGGGAAACATGCTTCAGATTCATAAATAAATAGGAACATGAGCAACAATAAAAGCATTAGTGGTCTGATGGAGGAGGGCTGATGGCCCGTCGATACTCAGTGTGTGTGTGTGTTAGATACTGCAGACACACTGCCTGGATGTGTTACTGTTAGGTAGTTGCAGTCCGACATAAAAAAGTTAGACGTAAGAGTCGTCGGCAGAATGAACACAAACTTTAAATGCATGAAATAATGAGATACGTTGTTGTGTTTTGAAGTTGTCTTGCAGACTTCAGCTCAGTGTTGTTGGCCGTCGCCATTTTATTTTTTTCCATCGCCATGTTTTTTAAATTTATTGTCTGTCTGCTATTTTTGGCGTTGGCATCTTGTTTTTTGTCAACCAGAAGTGACACGAGAGGGAGTTCAGTACAACCGAACGCTGAATAAGACATTTATTAGGCGAATTGTTACAATGAACTTTCATGAAGTGAAAACACACTGAAAAGGTTAAAGTTGAAAGATGAAGACACCTGTCAATCACCGTGTAGCCCCGCCCTAAAGCATCCCCTGCTTTATGGTCTGTGTGACTCTAAATGGACCATAATGTACTAAATGAACATCATGCTGTATTGAAGAAGACTTGAAACTAGAGATTGAGACCATAAACTCATGTTTACAATGTTTACTGAGGTAATAAATCAAGAGAGAAGTAGAGTCATTTTCTCATAGACTTCTATACAACCAGAGGAGTCGCCCCCTGGTGGTCACTAGAGAGAATGCAGCTTTAACACATGAAGCTTTGACTTCACTTTACCGGAGGTTTTTTCTGCTCAAAACAGCTGATGAACTGAACGTAAAGACATCAGCTAATCACAAATGATTTACCTTATACTTAACATACTTATACAATACACATAGTGCAGTTAAAAGTACAATATCAGCTGTGAGAGACAGTAGAGGGGAGAGTATTTGTACTCTGACTGCAGTAAATGATGTAGTACTTCTTCTAAAGCTAGTGAGAACAGGTGGTGTAAATAGTTTTTATTGTCGGGTTAAAATGTGTGAATGTGTTTGTCTGTATACACTGTGTGTGTGTGTGTGTGTGTGTGTGTGTGTGGGGGGGGGGGGGGGGGGTGGTCATGTGGGGAGTAATTATAAGGTGCTTCTGTTGACTAATGAGCGTTGGGGGGGGTGAGAGCAGGGGGAGGACGGGGAAGTCGATCTTTATGTGGATGGCAGTCAGCTCTAATTTGTTATGATGGCTGCTGGCTTCCCAAAGCTGCAGCGGCCGATAATCACACACACACACACACACACACACACACACACACACACACACACACACACACACACACACACACACACACACACACACACACACACACACCAACGTCACGCTAAAGTTCACCCATTTGTTACGATCCCTGTAGTCTACAAGACAACACTCAGAAACAAGCCTGTGAGGTCGATGCGCATCACATCCTGAGAGAAACACTGCCCCCTATGGATTTTTAGCCGTCGCCATCTTGGATTTTAGCCGTCGCCATGTTTGTTTGTGGCCGTCG
This sequence comes from Anarhichas minor, assembly GCF_050575085.1. Taxonomy (NCBI): domain Eukaryota; kingdom Metazoa; phylum Chordata; class Actinopteri; order Perciformes; family Anarhichadidae; genus Anarhichas; species Anarhichas minor. The sequence goes on along the minus strand of NW_027466464.1, from coordinate 14,211,376 downwards.
CCATCTTGGTTTTTGGCCATCTTGGATTTTGGCCGTCGCCATGTTTGTTTTGTTTTATCAAACACTGCCCCCTATGTGCAGCTGATGGTACTGCCCCTAAATACACAGCAGAGGTACTTTGAGTATTTTTTTACTGAGGTACAGGCTCCTCCTACCTGCTGGCGTCCGGAGCCGGTTTGAGGCGCCCCTGTGCGTTGGCCTCCCACACGCCGTTGGCGAGCTCGTTGCCGATGGCCGACATCACCTTGATGAGCTCCAACGGCCACTCGTCCAGGTCCAGAGACCGGACCCGGGACAGGTGGGTGCCCAGGTTCCTGTGGATCCCCGAGCACTCGATGCAGATCAGGGCCCCCAGGTTGAGGCTGGCCCAGTCCGGGTCTGGATCCAGCGGAGAGAGAGAGAGAGGGATTCAGTGAATGTTTCACAAAGACGCGCAGGTTTATACTTTTACGTCGATCATGAACTCACTCTGAGCTTCACAGTCGGCACAGCGGCCGTTTCCTCTGATTCCTCTGATGGACAGCAGAGCCATGGCCTCCGTCTGGCTGGGCAGACGAGACTGAGACAGACAAACACTAGTTATTGACCACTGAACGGTTTCTTTGTTTACGTCGAATAAACGTAACAAATGAAACGCTAACGAGGACTTTCTCAGAATATTTGACGAGAAGAAACAGGAGAATGTAGAATCATTCCATGTTCGCCACAAATAAATGGTGTTATCATAAATACATGAACATATAAACACTGAATATACAATATACCTTGTTCTTGCTGCTCTCACAGGACTGCAGGCTGGCCAGGATCTGGCTCTCGATGACCTGGACCCAGGAGTCTCGCTCCTCGTACGAAGTGGCTTCAAAGTGCCACGTCTGCCCCGTCAGAGACACGATGGTGAACTCAAAGTTCTCCTCTTGTTCTGTCGGAGACAAGAAGAGTCCGATTCACAACGGGAACGCTGGTTTTTAAATCTCTTTTAGGTCTCGTTCTTCAGGTCAAAATCCAGGACTGGAACACCTCAAGTTGGTCATCCTGCAGGATCCGTTTCTACTCTCCTAACATGAGATGTTCAAGTTAAATGACGACTTAATTATGTCACAAAATCTTAAATGAATGTGAAGTAAAACCTTTTATCTTTCTGAGCTTCAAACCAAAAGACATCAACAACAACAACGGAGACTAAGAACTGGATGTGATGAAAACAAAGCTTATTTAAACATCTCTAACATGTTACAGCTCGTCTCTGTGACCACCTCGATGTCCCCACAGTCTCCTTCATCTCCTTCAGGTAACAAAGATCAAACTGGTGCCAAAGTAGAACGATTCAAAGCCTGTAAAGTTCCTTAAACCGGCTTCTTGTGCTTCATAAACTGGTTCGTATATTATTGATCAACACATGAATCCAGACTTTTATGATCAAACCTCTAAAAACTAATCTCCTCAAACTGAAACAAGCAGAACAAGCTTCATGGACTGAAGGACACCTGTTCTCCTGAACCACTGCTGACCTCGTGACCCCCCCGCCTCATTACAATCAGGGCCTGCTGGAGGCGGGACACATGGATCCATTACCCAGAAGCCTCAGAGGTCAATGGGACCATCAGTGGACGGAGTGACTTCTCTAAAGCAGCTGTTTAACGGGAAACAACCTGCTACGGATAATAATCATGAATAATAAATAATCATAAAACTCAAAATATGAGGGTTTGATTAATAAAACATCTACAAACAGTTCATTTATTTATGTTAAAATACAAATAAAATGAGTAAAGTTAGTAAAGTAAAGCTGAGTAAAGTTAGTAAGTTCCTGCACACGTTCAGACCCTTAAGTTGGACCTCGGAGGTTTTGTTGAGCTCAACGTGGGCACATTTGGAAACTGTTACGTCCGCCCAGAGAGGTGAAGGGGGGGGGGGGGGGGGGGGGGGGGGGGGGGGGGGGGAGATCAAGACAACAAGCTGCTTCTGTTTACAATTAGCCCCGGTGAGGAGGGAGGACTAATCAAAGGACGGCCTCCAGCTCGCTGCAGAAGCCTCCCAGGATTCCCTCCGTTCCTGCTGGTGCGACTCCATCTTCCCTCCCAGACCTCAGCAGTAATCAGTCATGACACTTTTGGGCGAGAGCGTCTCCGGAAGCAGCAGCTTCACGACGTGAAGCGGTGGAAAGATGAGAGGTTTAATCAGTCGGAGAGAGAGGGAACGACCATTTTGCTCTTCCTCGGCTTCCAGTCGTTTGGCTAATTGGGAGCGTCTCAGAGCACCGGAGCTGAAGTTCCCCTCCGGCTCGGTTCTCTGGATAATCAATGGGCCCCGGTCCGAGGAGAGGAAGGACGGGGAGGAAAGAGGATGGAAGAAGAGGCCCTGAGGCCCATTCAAGAGATTGAAAACACCTTTTTTCTCGCCCCAACGTTTCCTTTGCTGAGCATCGTTTTCACCTCGGAGCTGCTTCAGGCTTCTGATTGGTTCATTAAAACTACTGTTTACAGGGCTGATTAAAGGCTGAAGGTTAGACCGGACTCTTGGTTTAAAGCGGCAGCTCAACGCAGTATCTCGTACAAGAAAACTATGAGGGGGAGATATCTGTTCCACGACGATCAATGATCATTTTACCACAAAGAGAACGAGGCAGAAACATGTGAACAACCTGGAGACGACTGGAAAACTAAATAAAAAGTCAAATTTGACAATTAAACTTATGACGAAAAATATTTGTTAAAAAGTCAAAGTAAGAAGGATGTGAGACCAGATCAGGACTCAAGACCTTTTCTTGTCCACGACTGATCTAAGACCTGAAACAGATCCGTGTAGACATCGAAGTACATCGTCGCTTTCCTTCTTCCACTCGACACAAGAGAGGAATTACAAACTGTGGAGGTTAGAACGTGTCTCGTGAAGTGAAAGCTGTACACAATGCAGCATGATGAATCTGCAGAAGGCTCCGCGCTCTAAACCACAGCCCACCCATCAAAGCGCCGGTTGAGCCCCGCAGGGTCAAGAATCCCATCATAATTAAATTCCCATGATTCTGTTTTCAGGGGGGGGGGGGGGGGTTGGCTGCTTGACAATTATGGAAACCAACAATCCAGAAAGGGGGCAGCCTCTCAGCAGCGTAAATTAAACGCTGTTTCTCTGGATTTAAATGCTGCACGCTGACCCGGCGCACGGCAGCAGCTAATGAATAAAATGAGGGTGGGGGGGGGGGGGGGGGGGGGCATTAAAGGCTGAGCAGCTGGAGGAACACTCCCACAATGCAGTTGGAGTCTGAGCTGCAGGAAGAGAGTAAAGCAACGTGGACTTTAGAGACTAGCTGGTGAACGAATGGAGCTTTCAGCAGATAACAAGACAGATATTTGGTGGTGGAGACCAAAAACAGAGCTAAAAGAGAGAACATTGAGTTACATTCATCAGGTAATGAATCATCATGTCAACCTGTCATTTAATGTGCAAGCGGCTGTTTGCAACTTTATCAGATGATAATATGTCAGAGGTTTGTTCTGCTGCCAAAAGGACACGTTAATTCAACTTTAAATCTGACTAATTCAAATATTAGTTATAAGAAAATAAGACGTGGCAGAACAGTCTAGAACATAAACATGGGCTGATGAATGTTATTCAGGGAACCATGAATCAATCTGGTAGGAGTTGAGATGTTTCTTAGAAGCTGGCAGCAGTGGATGAGGATTCAGAAGATCAGGAGGGTTCATCCTGAAGGGAACATGAATGTCTAAACAAACAAGTCATTCAATTTAAACTTTACATCTTCAGGGAACCACGAATCTTTGTGCCGATCCATCTTGTCGCATTTAAGATATTTTCAAAAATGACGTTTCTAAGAGTTTCTTGGAGATAATTTGGTCTAAATAAGCTTCCTAAGAACTCGCAGACGTCTCCGCCTGCCGGCGTTTCCTCTGCGACGCCGCACGGAGGACTAAACGTATGCATGAGAGTACGAACACACACAACAGTGTTGGTAATTACCGCCTCGCTCTCGGCTACTGTGCCGACATTCACACACAGAGAGGTGGCGCCGAGGCAATTTGTGAACTCTGACACCGATAACCTTTAGCAGCAGAAACAGAACAAACCAAATATACAGCATTTACAAGACGCAGTGTGGGGGGGGGGGGGGGGGGGGGCAGGACATGCATACAGGCCTATCATCTGTGGTGGGAGGTGTGGAGTGTGTTTGAGTGTGTGTGTGACAGGCAGGACTGTAGGTGCAATGAGAGGGGAGGCGTGAGGGAGACAAAGGGGGCCTCGGGAAACACAAATTAAAAGCCTTAAATGTCACCGCACACAGTATTGCTTTGCGACACAGGTCATTACTCCCCATATTATTCGCAGCCTTTCACAACATTAATAACCTGGAAAATATCGCAGCCGATTGTTCTGAAGAAGAAGTATGAAGGTGGACGGAGACGTCGACTGATTGGAGATGATTTAACTTTTTATTTTGCACAAAACGATGCTGGAGTCTGGGGGGGGGGGGGGGGGGGGGGCAGAAGGATGCAAGGAGGGAATATATACGCCACGACAGACAGACGGACAGCGAGCTCTGATTTGGTGATTTGAGGCTCAAAAGAAGCTAAAAGGTGCGTTTCTTCACAGAAATGTTGCTTTAACAGAAATGAAAAGTGTATTTTTCGTCATTGACTCGCATTTAAACATCCGTAAGATAAAGAACGATCTGGTTCTTTAAAGGTAAAGGTACTAAGCATCTGTAAATAAGAAGTTAACTACGACTCCCAAGATGCATTTCAGCAGCAAACGTCCGATCACAGAACTTAAGTTTCTGTCGACTTGGCAGTGAAAACAGATTTTTAAGATCAATTCCCTTTTAATGAGGTATTCTGACCGGCTTCTTCTCTGTGAGGACGGCCCCCGAGGCTCATGGGTATTGTAGTGTTTAAAGTAATAAATAATAACATCTGGTGGTCAGAACATCATCTTAGAGGTTGTTTATGTTTAAAAACATGACTTTGGATTGAACATGGATTATCTCAACATTAGAGCCCAGATGGAGGATCTCACGTTACCAAATCACCAAACCCCTGCTCACTGGGTCGAGTACTGGGGGGTCAGGGGGGGTGGGGGGGCGATGGAGGTCCACCTGTCGGCTTCAGGTCCACCACAACAGTTTGTTCTTTACCTTCTGAGTTGTGCAGACTGTTGGTGTAAATGCTGCGCAGACTACCAACACGGTTAAGTTTCCAAGCTTTACGCTTGGCTGCATCCCCCGCCGGCAGGAAGAGAGGAAGAGGAGGAGGAGGAGGAGGAGGAAGAAGAGGAAAGAGGATGAAGAGGAGGAAGGACGGAGTGGAGGAACGAGGTGACATTTACAAGAGAAAACAGAGAAGAAGAAACGAGAGACAGGCGTCAAAAAAAAAGAAGCAGCGCTGAGGAGGACTCAGAGGGGGCGTGGCTTGTGGCGAGAGTGGGAGGGGCAAATGAGCACGATGAAGGGATGAACGTTAAGTTTGCAACATAACAAACGAGACCTGAAGAGAAAACAAAGTCATCGGACCTCGTTCAGCAAATAAAATACTCAAATAAACATTCAAATAAAATGATTTCCAGTTGTTTCGACAGTCAATTAAAACTCAACTTCCTGTTGGTTTTTCACATTAAAAGCTAAATGGCTGCTGAGTTTCTGGGGAGCTTTTATTGTGAAACATCAAGGTGTTGAAGCTTCAATCTTTAATAAAAACTAGGAATGCCTGTAAATATCCAATAAAACACAAAGTATTTCTTAGTAATCCAGATTAAAGTAAGATTACACATAAATATAATAATAATAAATATAAAAGACATAAATACAACATATGAATAGAAGATAAACGTTTCCCGTTATGACTCTCAGGCTCCGCTGCAGCTCTGACTCGTCTCACGGCGGACGAGCTTCAGGCTGCGTGACCTCTGACCTGCGCTCCGTCTTCAATGATGTTTACTCCCCCGGGGCTACTGGGAGCATTTACGCAGGATGGAATACGGCGCTGGCGGTGTGACACTTTAAATGTTACTCTGCTTGTTTCCTTTCTGGCTTTCATAAATATATATACACACGAGCCCCGACACACTGGAGCTGTGGGGCCGATCTCAAGAACATCATCGTCTGGAAATGAGTCGGCCGCTTCAGAAAGGTCACGGGTTTGATTCCTGAGAGAGCGGAGCTCAAGAGACGGCAGAGCTTTGATATACGACGGCTGGTTCAGAGAAGCAAGAACAGGAATGAATACTGAGGAGTTGGTTTCTGCTTCAGATGAATGTCGTTCTCTCGATAGCTCTTAGTATTATCTGTGAATGATTGTTTTGAGATTTAAACTAAATAAATAATCTGAACCTGAAATCAGATGACGACGTGCTTCTCTTGTGCCGACGA
>NW_027466464.1:14195000-14200000 GCF_050575085.1 Anarhichas minor | reverse complement strand
TGAGGCTGGGGATTTTCTTCTTCTACTGTTCTTGTCTGAAATATGTCGACCATACCGCGACTAATCTCATTGTATCTAATGCAGTACTTTAAAAGCAGTACACACATATTTAGAGGCACAGATGACTGGAAGTATATGAGGATATAAATATAGATATTTAGAAGTATATGGAAGTATATAAGGATGAATATATTTAATAGTATTTGAAAGTATATAGGATATACATATTTGGAAATCTGTAAGAATGAATATATTATATTATATAAGTATTTTGAATTCTGTGAGTATATAAATATTTGGAACTAACAGGAAGCAGCTTCACAATAAAAGCCCAGTTAGATCTTTGACTGTGAGACAGGAAGTGATATATTTCTGACCTTTGTAGATCATCCACTTCCTGTTCCGACTCATTTTTGATGTTTTTGGGGGTTCATTTATTCCTCCACTGTTTTCTATAAACATACATAGATCTTGTGTAACTCACAGACCTTTAACATGTGGAGGAAATATAGAAATAACAAGACGAGGATCAGATACCCAACCGATACCCAATCAGGGGAGGGAGGCGCTCGCTGACAGCTGTGACTAGCGGCAGAATAAAATAACATTCAGCTTCCATCAATATCACAGCGCTGACAAGACAACACACACACACACACACACACACACACACACACACACACACACACACACACACACACACACACACACACACCACACACACCACACACACACACACACACACACACACACACACACACACACACACACACACACGGCCCCAAGGACGGCCATAACTTATTCCACAATCGTTTAGTCTCAGCTCAAGTGGAAAATGTGACAACTTATCTCTGCTGACAAGATGCCGTCCCCGAGAGTGCAATTAAACCGCCGTGGATTAACGGCCCTCCTCCCGTCTGCAGGCCGAGCTCCGTCCTCTCCTCCTTCTGCTGCTTCACCTCCCCTCTAACCTCCCTCCTAACCTCCTCCCTCCTCACCTCCTCCCTCCTTACCTCCTCGGTTTGGACAATCTCAAGATAAAGTCCTGCATCGTCTGCAAAATGTCGCACGCGTTCCATAGTGGCAGTATTTGGAAGTATACAAGTAGATAGATATTTGCTATGCTACTATGTATCATTTATTCATCAGAAGTGTTGTTACTGTCCATAATATTGAGATATCGATGATCTTTGAGGTGTTTTCTCTCGTGTTGCTGAACACCTTGGAGATTATAGAATGTTAGCGTTAGCACGTCTATGCTACGCTAGCTATGTATTGTAATGATTGTAACAGTGTTGTTCACTTGTACACTTGAGCTTCTATCTTTATTCTGATTATAAAGTGAAATCAAATCATCTAGATCATTCTCATGTTTATAGACCACAGTGTGTGTGTGTGTGTGTATGTATATGTGTGTGTGTGTGTGTGTGTGGCCCCTGGGAGTCCAGTGAAAGCATTTCACAGCTTTAAACGTTATTTGAGGAGGGCTGGAGGGCTCGACACCGACGACAGAGCTGTCAATCAAGCTTATCGTCACAGCAACACACACACACACACACACACACACACACTGGCAGCTGTCAGTCTAAGTGTGTGTGTGAGTCTCGTGTCCATCAGTCTGACAGACAGTTAAAGCAGCATTAAGCTCTGGCAGCTGGATCAATGGGGAGACAAATGATGGGCTCCACCGCGGAGCTGCACAGCGGGGCCCTCCGGGGCCAAGCAGGCAGCCCTGTGGCGGAGCTGCGTGTGTGAGCCCTGTGACTTCTAAATAAACACACATCAGGACCCTTTTAGTTTGGACATTGCTGCATAGAATCACCACATTAAATGTGATGCATTATGGTTAATATTTCCCATGACCCTTTGAGGCCCACCTGATGACGTCGTCTCACCTGTGCTGACTCCGGAGTTGGCGATGACGGTGGCGTCGGTCCACTGGTCGGCGCTGGAGACGGAGTACGAGCGCTGGTGCATCCCCTCCAGACCGCGGCTGTTGAAGGACACCAGGCTGACGCCGCTCGCCATCTGAGACGCCGACGAGCTGCTGGTCACCTGACCTGAGGGAGGACGTAAAGGGTTAGACGTGTTCCCACAATGCACCTCTTTCTCTGACTGGCTGTGCGGTGTGCTAGCTAGCTAGCTAGCGGAGATGAGCAGCGGCTACAGAGCTCTCACTCTTCTCTAAATCTAGATTTGCTTCTGGAGACACGAAAGACTTTAAAACACCTGGAAACACCTGGAAACACTTTAAAACACCTAGAAACACGTTGAAACACCTGCTTTTAGTCGTGAACTTATTTTGGGGGAAACACGTAAATATGAGGTCTAGATATTCAGAAATATGAGAATTCAAGATCTGGAATTCATTCATTTCTTTTTATTTCAATTTTTAATAAATACATAAACGTATGCGGGGGACCTGGTAGACTTTTATTTTGAAGGGGGGGGGGTCAAAAGAGAAGTTGTTCAATACAAAAGCAGCTTCTCACAAGCCGGCTGCTTAAATCAAACCCTTGAGTTGTTAAGAGGCTGACCCCCCCCCCCCCCCCCATTCTCTCATTACAGCTCATTTCTTGGTGCTGGCTGAGCGGAGCCAGAACTCTGATTGCATTAATATTCATGACAATAATTAGTACACGGAGTACGGCTCACTGAATATTCATGCTATTAGCTCGGGCCTCCTGTGTGTGTGTGTGTGTTTGATTTAACCGCCTCATAAGAGCTGCTTCATGTGTGTGTGTGTGTGTGTGTCGCTTCTCTCTCCACCTTTTGTCTTTTAACTCGTCTCCCCGAGACGTTAAATCTTTTGAATCTTCAACCTTTATTGAGTCACGAAGGACAACAACATGCTCGTGTTTACGATACGAGCAGCAATAATTACTTTGATTATATAATAAATGTGTCGCCTTTAAAATACAAACAAAAACACTTTAATTCTAAGTTATTATTTAAGTATTTTTAGATTATTTATCACGTAATTCTTTTGTCTGATTTCTCTCTAAACGTCTTATTTTGAAGGTCCTCTCAGTCTCCAGGTGTGGCCGTCCTCACCTGGCGCCTGTCCCAGCTGCAGGCTGCTCATGTCCTTCGTGAGGCCGTTGGTTTTGGGACTCGGTGCGGCGGCGGCGCAGGTGGACACGGCGCGAGGCGGCCTCTTCCCCGGGACCTTCACCGTGGTCCTCAGCAGGTCGATCTCCTTCCCGTGGACGTTCTGCATGTAGTCCTGAAGGGGACAAGGACGGGGGACATTTAGGACATGTTTAGAATCTGTAGCTGTGGATGTTGATGAATAAACTGAATTGAACCGTTAAAAACGTGAATAACAACAAAGGAAATGCAGCAGAGATTTAACAAAGTGTCTCTGTTTTTTGGGGATTAACTCGGGATAATAAAGCAGATAAATCCCTGAATTATACGACGGAAACAAAGACGCACTAATCCCTCAAAGCGGCGCTGAAGTGGCCGAGCTCGCCCGGCTCTGATTGGCTCCGCCCCCTAAACACGGCGGGCCCGCCGCCCGGGAGCCTCAAACGCCTCGAACGCCCCCCGATGAGGAGCTCTCCTCCGGATCACAGAGGTGAATGAAAACACGGTAATAAGAGACGAGAGGCGCTTGTTTAATTCACCCCCCCTCTGACCCCGGAGAGGAGCAGGGCATTGTGGGAGGTGGGCCTCCTCTTCAACATGAAGAAGACGAGCAGAAACAAAGCTCACGACCCGCTGGGACGGATTAAAACCACCGAGTGTCCCACTGAACTGCTTCAGATGGGACGAAGAGGACATTTAAAGGAAGTGAGGACATCTTTGAGGGATGAAGACATTTTATAGACAGTGTAAATACGTGGAGAGTGAAGGACACGTCTCCTGGTCCTCACGTCCTCCAGAGGTTTAAGGTCTTTAGGGGGACAAGTCCGTCCAAAGAGTGAAGACACAGAAACAGGAAGAACACCTGTGAACTGAAGCTCACATTAACCTGATTACAACCTTAAATAAACCCTAAAGCGACGAGGACCAGGAGGACCACGTCCTCACCGTCCAGCTGTAGGACTCTAATTGGTCCTCACACACACACACACACCGTCCCCCGGTGTGGCTCCGCCTCCTTCTGGCAGCTCGGCTGACAAAAGGCCAATTCAAAGCCAAGTGCTCTCGACGGCGTCTTAACAAGCCACCGGAGAGTCCTCGAGCCAGCGGCATGCTGGGTAAACCCTCCACACACACACACACACACACACACACACACACACACACACACACACACACACACACACACACACACACACACACACACACACACACACACACACACACACACACACACACACACACACACACACACACACACACACACACACACACACAAACACACTGCCCTCTCCGACAGATTGACCGAGGTAATTGAGTCTCCATTTGCATCGGGGAGCTTTCATCATCGGCACCCGGTCGTCCACACGGCGTCCAGGACGGATGTATCGACCCCACACACACACACACACACACACACACACACCAGCTGCCGTCGGTGTGTGTGTGTGTGTGTGTGTGTGTGTGTGTGTGTGTGTTGGTATAAATGGATGCATAAAGATGCACCAGGACCCGACACATGAAAATCCATAAAGAGCGACTGAAACACGACGGATAGAAGAAGAAGAGACGACGGCTGATGAAGGAGGAGAAGAAGAAGAAGAGGAAAGTGTTTAAACGCGGATTAAAGAGACACGGTGTCCACTTTATTAGGTACAGCAAACACGAAGGTGTTTCTGTTATTTTGTCCACCCCATTTAGACTCATTAGTCTGAACAACAATACTTCGAAGGAATGTTTTATGTTGGATACATATAACAGTTTTTTAATAAAAAATAATCCGTTTATTTTATTCATGTTAATTAGTATTAACATGTATTTTTAATTATTAGTTTTCACTGTTTATCATCATCGTGTATAATGATTTTAACTTGTTTATATTATTCTTTTTTTTTTAAGAGATAGTAATTTAT
>NW_027466464.1:14177500-14190000 GCF_050575085.1 Anarhichas minor | reverse complement strand
GTCAGGTCGCTCAATGTTGTTTCCAGTGATTAACACTAATTTCAGCTCATGTCAAGAGGAAGTAAAACAGTGTGTGCGTGTGCGCGCTGCAACAACAACAACAGGGTTTCCCCACGGTGCAGTAAACGCGACTTGACGAGCTTCCTGCTGCTCTGAAGTGAAAGCTGCCGGCAGCCGTGCAGCTGTCAGGCCAGCTGATCATCCGTTACTGCCTGTTAGTGAGCGAGCAGCAACATGTTCCCAGGCAGAGACGGAGGATGTGTGTTTACATCAATTAAGACTTCTGAGGTCAGCTTCGCCCTCGTGGGAGGGTTTTCCATTTTAATCAATCAACGGATTTACACGGATTATGTGGACGTTTAATGATCATCGAGGGACCACGGAGTCCTTTTCTCGCCAACATTCACGTCAACATTCACATTTGATCTGGTTACTTTTTGTTTCACTGAATAATGAATGCATAATGCACTAAATCACCAACATCATCTACGTCCTGTGGACATCACCTACATCCTATGTCCTGTAGCCCATCAGCTAAGTCTTGTCTTTGTCTTCGCCTACGTCCTGTCTATTACGTCTCATCGTTGGCTAAGTCTCTGAAATCGGACCGTGTCGTTCAGGTTCCGTTGTCTTATACATCCCGTCGTTGCTGCAGAGGCCCCGGCGTTTTGGCCTACGTCTCAGCGTTGTCGCCCACGTTTCCTGCGTCTCGGCATTGCCGACTACATTTTTCCTACGTCTCGGCGTTGTCGCCTACGTCCTATCTCTTTGTCGCCGATGTGCGACACAAATATCAAGTCTTTTTTAAACTCTTTTTTTCCTTCACTTTTTCATAAAAACATACAAAACATAAACAAAATAAAAAAACGAATATTCTCCTTTAATCTTATTGTATTTCTGAGGGATCGATCTCTTTAAAGTGAAATAAAAACGACAGCATCCGAGTAGAGAAAAGACTAAATGAGAAGGTCAGTAGGATCTCTGACTGATGTTTAACTAGATGGTTCTGGAGGCCTGCACTGAACTAAACTGGGGGTGAGACAATATTTCTTACACTTTCCCATCCAAACCTGGTATTTGGGGAGGGAGACGTCAGCAAATTAATTTTGGCCATCCATCCAGGGGATGACAAGCGATCAGTTTGCTGGAGGGGAAGGCTAATTGAACGCTACGTCGAAAACCCTCCTGATGGGTAATATCTTTCATTATTCACCTCCCCGGGCTTCATGACACACACACGTCGCCTCTTATTTTACCTTCGAGAGGGAGGGATGGGGGGGGGGGGGGGGGGGGCAGCCATGACAGCTCACAAGGTCTCCACATGGGAAAATAGATGTGCGGAGATAAATACATCCTCAGATATACTCTCTCCTCGCTGCACCGAGGCACTTCTCCGCCCCGGTGAAGTATTGTGGGGTAGTGCTTAGGAAAAGGTCGCTAGCTTGGGGGGGGGGACGGCGAGGAGATGAAGTCATTTGTTAGGCATCCGAAAACGTCCAAGGGCATTACTGAGATTTACAACTGTAAGGTTGTTCTTTAAAGATCCAAACAAAAGAGTTGTGTTCAAGTGGGCGGAAACAGGAAGGAAGCAAGTTTGTTCTAATAGAAATAAATACTAGTTATAGATCCCTAAAAAACTCCCCGGGACACGCACTCTCTCTCCTCTTTCATACTGACACACTTCTTCTTTGCCTCGGTGAAGTATCGCGGTGGAGTGCTTAAGAAAAGGTCGCTAGCTTGGGGGGGGGGGGGGGGGCCGAGACATGAAGTCATTCGTTAAGACGACGACGCATCCGAAGAACTCGAGGGTTCAAACCCGAGGGTCTCTGATTAACGGCAGTCACGCAAGGAAAAAACTTTCTCTTTCATTTTAAGTTTCGGGATTGTACAACAAGGTAAAATCCCTAGAAATGACAAACGGTGAAATTCTTTCTAGTAAACAACGCCGACCTTCTATTGTGTGAATCTGAACAGCACAAGAAAGGAACTCTCTTAAAGGTTGTCGCCTACGTCCCGTCTCGTTGTCGCCTACTTCCTACGTCCCGTCTCGTTGTCGCCTACTTCCTACGTCCCGTCTCGTTGTCGCCTACTTCCTACGTCCCGTCTCGTTGTCGCCTACTTCCTACGTCCCGTCTCGTTGTGGCCTACTTCCTACGTCCCGTCTCGTTGTGGCCTACTTCCTACGTCCCGTCTCGTTGTGGCCTACTTCCTACGTCCCGTCTCGTTGTGGCCTACTTCCTACGTCCCGTCTCGTTGTGGCCTACTTCCTACGTCCCGTCTCGTTGTGGCCTACTTCCTACGTCCCGTCTCGTTGTGGCCTACTTCCTACGTCCCGTCTCGTTGTCGCCTACTTCCTACGTCCCGTCTAGTTGTGGCCTAATTCCTACGTCCCGTCTCGTTGTCGCCTACTTCCTACGTCCCGTCTCGTTGTCGCCTACTTCCTACGTCCCGTCTCGTTGTCGCCTACTTCCTACGTCCCGTCGCCTACTTCCTACGTCCCGTCTCGTTGTCGCCTACTTCCTACGTCCCGTCTAGTTGTCGCCTACTTCCTACGTCCCGTCTCGTTGTCGCCTACTTCCTACGTCCCGTCTCGTTGTCGCCTACTTCCTACGTCCCGTCTCGTTGTTGCCTACTTCCTACGTCCCGTCTCGTTGTCGCCTACTTCCTACGTCCCGTCTCGTTGTTGCCTACTTCCTGCCCATCGTCGTCGAAGCCTGCGTCCCATCATCGTCATAAAAAAAATGTTTTCTATCTAATAAATCTGAACAATCCAACAGCTAGTAAAACGCCTTCCTTCCATTGTGTGAATCTGAACAGCACAAGAAAGGAACTCTCTCAAAGGTTTGTTTCCTCCTGTCCGGCTATTGATGCGGACTAATCTACTCTCTAATCACTCAATCACCCCCCTATTTTCCTCAGACAATGGTCTCTTCCCCCGGCTTCTTGAAGGGAGTGACAGCGGATCGTAGAGGAGATACGGGGACCAGGAGGATCTGGAAATGGGGGGGTCGAAGACCTTTTGTTCTTCCTCGTCTCCAGAGAGCAGGAGGCTAAATTAGAGGTGTCACCGAGGGAAGCCGGACGCTCCCCCTTCGTCTATCGGCGGCGGCCATCTGATCCGGCCTGAGCGGCGGTCGCAGCTCATCCATCATCCTCTCAGACGGACGAGAGAGTGTTTGTCTAATCACGGCCAGAGAAAGGAATAAAAGAGACTCCAGGTAAACGTCACCTGGTGGGGAGAAGATACGAACGACTCGTGTCTACAGAAAGGAGGTCATTCCTTCTCGAAATGTCTCATATTAAAAGGACGTTTAGAGGGCTGAAAATATTCAGTTTTCCACCCCACAAAATGAACATAATCTTGATCAACAAGATGTTTCTGACCTCTCAGATTTAACCCAATCTTCTTTACAAAAAGTGGGATGTTTCATATAAGTTAGCGGTCATGAAATCAGCACAAAGATTAGAAGACACCACATCAACTGCATCTACATTTGTGTGTTTAAGTTAACTTGAACCTGATTTCAGGTTTAAATGATCCAGGATTTTATATTTTTGATAAGGGATTGTCTCATGAAACAAGCACTACATCTTGAACAAAGAATCATTTCCTGTTATGTATGTGCAGCACACATTTAAAGGACTGTGGAGCTCAGTGTTTCCTACTTTAAAGCATCTCTTCTCTCCGTGAGGCCCTCGAACCCGACGACGGTCGCTACAGGAGACAAACAAGTTAAAGGTAAAAAACCTCCACGACGAAACATCAGAACAGACGCTCGGCGGCGTCGGTCTCCACCACAAGGTCGGCGTTGATGAGGCAAGGACGCCGGAGAGGGCAGGACGCAGACCACATCAAATAATACACCACAGAAGAAGAGAGAGAGGGGAGCTGATTTATCTGATAAGAGTTCTGGGTAATTAATTAGAAACTCAATTATCCAAACCTTACTTCAGCAGTCTGAATTCATTAGCGGATGAAAAAAAAAAACCTCGCTCGACTCCGACGACCGGAGAGAGGCAGGAAGAGTGAAGAAGAAAACCGGCGGGAGACCCCCC
This sequence comes from Anarhichas minor, assembly GCF_050575085.1. Taxonomy (NCBI): domain Eukaryota; kingdom Metazoa; phylum Chordata; class Actinopteri; order Perciformes; family Anarhichadidae; genus Anarhichas; species Anarhichas minor. The sequence continues at coordinate 14,185,944 of NW_027466464.1, read as the reverse complement.
CCCACCCTCAGGTCACCGCTGAAGGTACACAAACACAACAAAGTGGCTGCGGGGACCCCCCCCCCCCCCCGCCAGCGAGTGCTCCGTGGAGACCGCCGTGCCGAGGCGTAATGAGCAGGATCTAAAAATGCTCTTTGATTGACGCCTGTGTTCCTTGTTTTAATTATTTCTCAAACTAAAAAGAGAGAGACCCCCCCCCCCCCCCCCCCCCCGAGAAAAATCTAATTTCCAGGGGTTAGTGTGCATGACAAAAATGTCATCATGGCCAAAATGGCTCCGAGCGGTGACAACCTTTCCCAGGGAAATGATATTTTTCCAATCCGGGCGGAAGGCGGATCGTGTCGCCCTCGTTAAAGCCCTTGATAGCAGGTCTTTAATATTCACCGTCTTAATTAGGGCCGCAGTTAATTTCATTAAATTCTTTGGCTGCTAAATGAAGCAGATTATGAGACATCTTTTATTGCGAAGCGTGAAATTACAGCCTGCCCGCTGCCAATGGCGGGGCGAAACTAATGAATTACAGGGTAAATAACACCCGAATTAACCATCCAATTTAACTCCTTACAAAGCGGCCCGGCGCCGAGGGGGGACGAGTAGACTTGTCAAAACCACCCAGCCCCGCGCTCGTCTGCAGCCCCGCGAGAGGCAATTACAACCTCGACACTAATCAGTGAAGAAGAAGAAGACGGCAAAGCGGCGTCCGAGGCCTCAAGACTTCTGCAGGAAATCAGAGGGTGAATGTTCTTCTGCAGCGGGAGGTCGATTACTCGGAGGTCGGTTACACAACCAAAGATTGGGGACGTAAGAGTTCACCAACATGGTCTCTGGTGCATACCGTGTTTTTATAACCTCCCTCCACTGTAAACTGTCAAATAAAGAACAAAAACACCCCAAATGAGCTGAAAAAAAAAGCTAATTCGTACTCATTTCTATCAATACGGGAGTGGAATGTTCTGTAATTTAACAGGAAACATGACGGCAGTTATAACAGTAAGGTCAAAGGTCAAGTAGGAAGTGGATACAGTTTTTCTGGGTGCTAGTCGAACCTCTTTAACGTTAACCATCACAGTGTAAATAACATTTTATCGTTAACCATCGCAGTGTGAATAAAGTTTAACGATAAAACTTTATTCACACTCTGATGGTTATCGTTAACCCTCGCAGTGTGAATAATGTTTTATCGTTAACCATCACAGTGTAAATAAAGTTTTATCGTTAACCATCACATTGTGAATAATGTTTTATCGTTAACCATCGCAGTGTGAATAAAGTTTAACGTTAAAACTTTATTCACACTCTGATGGTTATCGTTAACCCTCGCAGTGTGAATAATGTTTTATCGTTAACCATCACAGTGTAAATAAAGTTTTATCGTTAACCATCACATTGTGAATAATGTTTTATCGTTAACCATCACATTGTGAATAATGTTTTATCGTTAACCATCACATTGTGAATAATGTTTTATCGTTAACCATCGCAGTGTGAATAAAGTTTAACGTTAAAACTTTATTCACACTGATGGTTATCGTTAACCCTCGCAGTGTGAATAATGTTTTATCGTTAACCATCAGTGTAAATAAAGTTTTATCGTTAACCATCACAGTGTGAATAACATTTTATCGTTAACCCTCGCAGTGTGAATAATGTTTTATCGTTAACCCTCGCAGTGTGAATGAAGTTTTATCGTTAACCATCACAGTGTGAATAACGTTTTATCGTTAACCATCACAGTGTAAATAAAGTTTTATCGTTAACCATCACAGTGTAAATAAAGTTTTATCGTTAACCATCACAGTGTGAATAACATTTTATCGTTAACCATCACAGTGTAAATAAAGTTTTATCGTTAACCATCAGTGTGAATAACGTTTTATCGTTAACCATCACAGTGTAAATAAAGTTTTATCGTTAACCATCACAGTGTGAATAACATTTTATCGTTAACCATCACAGTGTGAATAACGTTTTATCGTTAACCATCAGTGTGAATAACGTTTTATCGTTAACCATCAGTGTGAATAACGTTTTATCGTTAACCATCACAGTGTAAATAAAGTTTTATCGTTAACCATCACAGTGTGAATAACATTTTATCGTTAACCATCACAGTGTAAATAACGTTTTATCGTTAACCATCAGTGTGAATAACGTTTTATCGTTAACCATCAGTGTGAATAACGTTTTATCGTTAACCATCAGTGTGAATAACGTTTTATCGTTAACCATCAGTGTGAATAACGTTTTATCGTTAACCATCAGTGTGAATAACGTTTTATCGTTAACCATCAGTGTAAATAACGTTTTATCGTTAACCATCGCAGTGTAAATAACGTTTTATCGTTAACCATCGCAGTGTAAATAACGTTTTATCGTTAACCCTCGCAGTGTAAATAAAGTTTTATCGTTAACCATCGCAGTGTAAATAACGTTTTATCGTTAACCATCGCAGTGTAAATAACGTTTTATCGTTAACCCTCGCAGTGTAAATAAAGTTTTAACGTTAACATCACAGATCTGTGAACCATCACTTCCTCCTTTCGGCCTTCATCGAGGAGCTGAGCCTCCGTAAATTTGCTCCACCAGCAACAAAAGCTGCTGTTCGTACTGGTCCCAGGTGGGGCAGACAAACCACCAGCCGGCCCCCGGTCCACCGTCTCTGAGCACAGACGTGGTTTAGAGGGACGTCTGCGGTCCCGAGCGGCTCGGCTGCTGCTGCTCAAATTAATCTGTTAGTTTGTTTTTTTTGACGGTAATTAGCAGCTAATTAGCGTCGTGGAACAGATGTCGGAGGAGCCCCGCAACGTCAACAAGCCTCTGTAAACAACAAAAAAGCTGGACCGAGGAGAGAGAACCGACCAATCGGCTGCTCGGAACAAGCCAGCGCTTCTCCCTCTGTGGTTTCATGTGTCTCCGCTGGACGCCTCGTCCTCGTCTCCACATGAGCTGGTTTTACTCTTTCAGATCCTGGTGGAGGTCCACATTCATTACAACGACACGACTTTGAACGCACCGTTTAAACACTTTCCTATCATTCATTTCGTCGGATAAATATAAATTGAACTCGTCAGAATTGAGAGGTATGAATAAATTATATTCTACGTTTCACACGGTGTGTTTTCTGAGATGTTTAAACAACAAAAATACATTTAAATGAATGTTTCAAGACATTTCTGTCAGGACGTGTGATTGAATTCTGCCTCCAGATATTAATCACTTTTTAATTATTCATCACCCGGCTTCTTCACCAACAATAAACACATGATATCATATTTATAGAAGCTAACCCGGACACATGTAAAGAAACAGAGAAATAAACTCTGAGAATCCGTCTGTAAGCGACTCTGTTGGACATCGTTTCCTCCTGAACTCCGGCTGTGAGCTGCAGTGATGAAGGTGATGATGACGAAGACGACGTGACCTCGACCCACACACACACACACACACACACACACACACACACACACACACACACACACACACACACACCGTTATTATGTGTGTGTGTGTGTGTGTGTGTGTAGAAGAGCTTCTCTGGACATGATACGTGCAGTTTGTGTGGATAATTGCCTCAGAGTGGAAACCCGCCCTCTTCCCATTATAACCAACAGAGTCCTGGTCTCAGTGTGTGTGTGTGTGTGTGTGTGTGTGTGTGTGTGTGTGGTTTTAATGAGCGCTGGACTCTCTTCACGGAGGCGTTCCCCGTTAACAAAAGGAGAAGTGAACCGCCGTCACCTCCAGTGGTGGAGAGTCGCTCTAATGAGATCAGGAGGCGGACAAGTGGCTTAAACACACACACACACACACACACACACACACACACACGTAGAGGTCTAACACACACTCAGGTGCAAGATCAGAATCAACAGAAGAAGAAGTAGGGAGCAGCGAGAGACGCCTTCAGGAACTGAAATCAACAGAATATTATTTTAAACTTTAAAAACCATAAAATAGTCGCTGACTTCTGCGATAATTAGAGCGACTTCTAACTTGGTGCGACTCCGTGAGTCACACTCTGGAGTTCACGGCTTATTATACGGAATATTGCAGTATTATAAAGGTAGTATGTTAAAACAACAGTTATTATAGAACTAAAACTACTATTACGTTGACATGTACTCCGTCACACATTGATCCACACTGAAGCCTCCGCGTTGTGTCCTTCATACAGACGGTGCTGCTCCACCTTTCCCTCCCTTAACGAGTTCACTGCTAACGACACTAACGAGTCACGTGGAACGATATTATCTCCTACACGTCTCGTTTAAGATCGAGACTAAAATAAAACTGTTTGCTTGAGCTAGAATGTGTCAAAAACATTTAATTCTGAGCTTCTCAACGCTTCTGTGGAGACGCGACCGACTCGGCTGAGAACAACGGTCACATGACGAAAACATCTGTGAAGCTCTGACTGACGTGAAATAAATGATCAAAGAAATGAAGAATGAAACCATGTTCTGGGAGCTGCAGTGATTCTCAGGACAGCGGTTAGATTCCACTGATCTGTGACTGAACGACGGGAGATTTTCTTAAAGGACCCCAAACACAAACAGCCCCCCCCCCCCAGTGTGTCCCCCCCCCCTCAGTGCGTCTCTCCCCCCCCCCCTCAGTGTCTCTCTCCACCCCCCCCCCTCAGTGTGTCTGTCTCCCCCCCCCCCCTCAGTGTCTCTCTCCACCCCCCCTCAGTGTGTCTGTCTCCCCCCCCCCCCTCAGTGTCTCTCTCCACCCCCCCCTCAGTGTGTCTGTCTCCCCCCCCCCCCAGTGTGTCTCCCCCCCCCCCCCCCTCAGTGTCTCTCTCTCTCTAATCAGAGAAGCGATTTGTTCATTAGCAGATTACAAACGAGGCCGCGGCGACGACACAAGAGGCTGCGATTAGCGCTCGTTAATTGTCTGATTTGCTTTTCGGGAGAAACAACGACAACCTCCCCCCCCCCCCCTCCCTCCCTCCCCCACACACTCGTTTTCTTCAAATTAAGAGCTCAGATTCAGGTGCTCGGCTCTCCGTCGCAGCAGGAATGTGTGATTCTGTGTTTCCTCTTCTTCTCCCATCAAAGAGCGGCTTTGAAAGGCACGAAGCGGGAGATGAAGTGGAGGAGATGAAGTGGAGGAGCAGAGGGAGAGGAGGAGGAGGCGGTCTGGTTTGGAGGACCCAGGAGAGCCCCCTCGGCTCTAATTGATGTTAAGTGTGTGATTCCACTGTTATAATCAGGGCCCAGGACGCCGCTCAGACAGGAAGCCTCACCTGTTTGATGGGGATGGCTCGCCCGCTGCCGATGCTGTCGGCTCGAGCCTCCAGGCCTTTCTTGTCCTTGTCCGGCTCGCTGGCCTTCCTGGACTGTGGGACCAAATAAAAACCCGTCATTATCCACTAAACCGGGTTTCACTGCAGAGCGACAACATGAAGGGGAAGATCTTTACAAAGGTCTTCACAAGCAGGAGATAGAATAAGTAGAGAGGTCCAATGAGTGGAAGCTCTGGAGGGATTATGAGACAGCCCCCCCCACAGATCATCTGAAACCTGTTATATGGGGACAAGACCCCCAGAGACACAACAACTGCACAGTTTCTAGTCGATTCACGCCTCTTTGCAGTTTTTTTTAGTGTCTCTTTGCAGTCGTTTAGTGTCTCTTTGCAGTCGTTTAGTGTCTCTTTGCAGTCGTTTAGTGTCTCTTTGTAGTCGTTTAGTGTCTCTTTGCAGTCGTTTAGTGTCTCTTTGTCGCCACGTTGTGTCTCTTTGTAATCGTGTTTGTGGTGAGTTTGTGTGTCTGTCGTATCTTCAATAATCAGATCTTCAATAAAGATGTAATAAATCACATGAATATGAAATATTAAACCTGTGTCTCAGACTCACGGTGAAGAGGTTGGAGCGGCGCTTCGACTGCTTCCTGACGGGCGTTGGCGTGTTGGTGGTCTGCGGCACGTCGATCCGGAGCTCCTTCTGGCTGGTGCTCGGCGTCGACGGCACCGACGACGAGTAGTCGCTCAGGCTGCCGCCGCCGTTACTCGTCTGACAGAAGAAGAAGAAATGTTGTGACCTCTGACAGTTTAAATAATGTGACCTCTGACCTCTAACAGCTTAAATAATGACCTCTGACCTGGCTGACGTGGACGGCCGACACCTGCGTGGCGCAGACGGACGAGTGGCTCGGGGAGTTGGGCAGCGACTTGCACGGCCCGATGGAGAGCTGCTGCTTCTTCCTGGTGGCCACGATCTTCTGGGCGACTGAAACACGAAACACAGATGTCACATGACACACGAGGAATCCAACATGGCTGCTTAGTGTCACTGAGGAGCTCAGAATGTCTTGTTTTTAATAGAATATAGTGGAAGGAAACGGTTTAATTGTAAATATCAACATTTAAAGCTTCGGTTGTTTTTTTCTGATGGAAGCGTTCGTCACACATGATGAGTTCAAGGACCGTCGGAAAGACGTAAACCTGCCGATAATGACTGTTTTTACAGCTTCTCGCTGTGAAGGACTGACGTTTTTGGGGGATTGTTTAAAGAACACCATGCATCCTTCAACATGACGTCATGCAAAATGTTTCCTTCTAGAAACTACAGTTTTTATAATGAATGAAACTACAAACACGTCGGCTTCCTGCTCTCCTCTGAGAGTAAATAAACTCTGTAATCAAAGAGAGAATAACTTTCTCTCTCTTGTCCCTTGCGTCGGCCTCGAGTCACTCGGAGGTAAATGTTTACGAGCGTCTCCTCGTTAACGAAGCCTGGGGGGGGGGGGGGGGGGGGGGGGCTTTAACGGGCTCCAATTAAAACAATGGCTTCATCACCTGTGAGAGCGTGAAACAAGGCTCTCTGTGTTTATTGGAACAGAGATAATGGAGTCACTAAAACACATCTCTAATCCTGATGGAATTATTCATGGAGTCTGGTCACGTACCTGTGTGTGTGTGTGTGTGTGTGTACCTGTGCTCCTCACACCTGGCAGGTTGTATTTTACCTTCTTTAAGTGTGAGGACCAGTTATGATAAGGCCGCGCTAAATGTTTAAACTGCTCGCTTAATGCAATTTAACTTTGTCCATCAATCTCTGTTCTGCTCTGAGAAGCTGCCACTTCCTCCTAATGGAAACGTCTCCCCTTTGATCGGATTTATGACGGGGCTGCACCTCCCATAAAGAGGGGGGGGGGGGGGGGGGGGGGGGGGGCACTGCAGTGTTTCACTGTCAAGTCTGAACATATATGTATATGTTCGTTCCTCCTGTTTTTACACCTTTACTTTCAAGTTTCATACACATTTTACGTTCTTTTTAGGAGAAACTGCTGTCGCTCGGTGTCTCTTTGTAGTCGTTTTAGGAGAAAGACGCTCCATATATGTGCAGAACCTCCTGAGAATCTTCACGTTTTAAGGTTTTCTTCCCGCTCACAGTGATCCAGTGGTGTCTGTCTGATCGTCTATGAGCTCACAGCAGAGAGGAGCTGATCACAGATCAGTCGGCTCAGAAAGGAAACGATGAGCTCGTCAATACGTTGTTCAAAAGTCACAGAATCAGGAGAGACGGTCCAGTAAAACCCTCCAGAGCCGTCGTGTTTAAGTCTATTACGAGGCGATAAACAGATCAATACATTGATCACTCCTCACTGGTTGTTGGCTGAGCTGCACGCTTCCTTCCTCAAGGAAACACGGCGTGTGATTGGTGGAGGAAAAAGTCCGTAAATCTAACGGGAGTAAAAAACGGTGACTTTTGAAACGCTGGTGACGTTAATAAGAGATGATGAGATATTAATATAAATATCAAGTGTGTGTGAGTGTGTGTGTGATCTTCTCAGCTCGTTAGCGTGTGCTAACGAAGCGCTCTGCATCTGCACTCTGACATGCGTGTGTGTGTGTGTGTCGGTGTAATTAAGCTAATTAAATTAGCGCTCTGATGGACGACACTGTCACCCCCCCCTCCATCCCTCACACAGAGGTCACCCCCCCGACTGGACGAAGCCACATAAAAAAAAAAATATTTTCTCATTTTATTTACCGTTCCTCCTCTACCTCTTCTTCCTCCTCCTCCTCCTCTACCTCTTCTTCCTCCTCTTCCTCTACCTCCTCCTCCTCCTCCTCTACCTCTTCTTCCTCCTCCTCCTCCTATACCTCCTCCTCCTCTACCTCCTCCTCCTCCTCCTCTACCTCCTCCTCCTCTTCATCACCAACACAAAAATGATCACGACGACGAGCCGGCCAATTATTTTTAACACTAACTCTTCTCTCTCTCGTTGTAACTCATCAAAAAATCTTCATCACATTTTACGACGCTCACCGCAGACGCTTTAATGCACCACACACACACACACACACACACACACACACACACACACACACCATGTTAAATTAGAGAGAATCAGCGTTTCTTGCTCTGTGGCTCGTCTCTGATTATGAAGCTGAATATGAGGAGATGTAATTTAAGCCCCGCCCCCTCCTCACCCCCCCCCCCC
>NW_027466464.1:14167500-14172500 GCF_050575085.1 Anarhichas minor | reverse complement strand
TGACCAGCACCTGTATATACACACACATACATATGTGTGTCAATAAATAAAGATATATATTTATATATATATATATATATATAAATATAAAGCCATGATTATAGGTCCAGATGTTTCTCGTCTCGTCTCACTAACGTGAACTTCTGCTGAAGAACAAAGTGGACTTTGAAGGTCTGGTCCTCTGGACTCTGTGACCTCACAGCACCTGAAGACGTGGTGGTCAGTGAGACCTTCGTCCTCTCCTCCTCCTCCTCCTCTCCTCCTCTAATGGCCTCTTCTTTCTATTAATCCGTCTCTTTGGCTCTGATGAATCTTAACTGCTGCTCCGTTGGAGCTAAATAGCCGAGCGGCTCCATTTGCTTCTTAATTGGCGAGTGATTAAGAGATTAAGAGCGTCCGAATGGCTGCAGCCCCGTGGGGTGGGGGGGGGGGGGGTTAGGAGTCACCTTCCCTGAGGAAAGGTCCCGCTGAGGACTGAGGACTGGACCTCCTGGTTCTTACCGTCCTGGAACACTCGCTCCACGTTGAGGCCGTAGGTGGCGCAGGTCTCGTAGTAGGTGCAGCGCTTCAGGTCGTTGGAGAGCTTCCTGGCTCGCCCGTCATCGATGACTCGAGGGTTAGATGAGCTGATGGCGTCTGAGGAGAGAGAAGGGACATCAGTGTCTCCTTGTGTGTGTCCTAGGACCTCAGTGTCTGCTTGTGTGTGTCCTAGGTCCTCAGTGTCTCCTTGTGTGTGTCCTAGGACCTCAGTGTCTCCTTGTGTGTGTCCTAGGACCTCAGTGTCTCCTTGTGTGTGTCCTAGGACCTCAGTGTCTCCTTGTGTGTGTCCTAGGACCTCAGTGTCTGCTTGTGTGTGTCCTAGGACCTCAGTGTCTCCTTGTGTGTGTCCTAGGACCTCAGTGTCTGCTTGTGTGTGTCCTCGGATCTCAGTGTCTGCTTGTGTGTGTCCTAAGACCTCAGTGTCTGCTTGTGTGTGTCCTAGGACCTCAGTGTCTCCTTGTGTGTGTCCTAAGACCTCAGTGTCTGCTTGTGTGTGTCCTAGGACCTCAGTGTCTGCTTGTGTGTGTCCTAAGACCTCAGTGTCTCCTTGTGTGTGTCCTAGGACCTCAGTGTCTGCTTGTGTGTGTCCTAAGACCTCAGTGTCTCCTTGTGTGTGTCCTAGGACCTCAGTGTCTGCTTGTGTGTGTCCTCGGACCTCAGTGTCTGCTTGTGTGTGTCCTAAGACCTCAGTGTCTGCTTGTGTGTGTCCTAGGAGCTCAGTGTCTGCTTGTGTGTGTCCTCGGACCTCAGTGTCTGCTTGTGTGTGTCCTAAGACCTCAGTGTCTGCTTGTGTGTGTCCTCGGATCTCAGTGTCTGCTTGTGTGTGTCCTAAGACCTCAGTGTCTGCTTGTGTGTGTCCTCGTTTCTCAGTGTCTGCTTGTGTGTGTCCTAGGACCTCAGTGTCTCCTTGTGTGTGTCCTAGGAGCTCAGTGTCTGCTTGTGTGTGTCCTCGGATCTCAGTGTCTGCTTGTGTGTGTCCTAAGACCTCAGTGTCTGCTTGTGTGTGTCCTCGTTTCTCAGTGTCTGCTTGTGTGTGTCCTAGGACCTCAGTGTCTCCTTGTGTGTGTCCTAGGAGCTCAGTGTCTGCTTGTGTGTGTCCTCGGATCTCAGTGTCTGCTTGTGTGTGTCCTAAGACCTCAGTGTCTGCTTGTGTGTGTCCTAAGACCTCAGTGTCTCCTTGTGTGTGTCCTAGGACCTCAGTGTCTGCTTGTGTGTGTCCTAGGACCTCAGTGTCTGCTTGTGTGTGTCCTAAGACCTCAGTGTCTCCTTGTGTGTGTCCTAGGACCTCAGTGTCTGCTTGTGTGTGTCCTAAGACCTCAGTGTCTGCTTGTGTGTGTCCTAAGACCTCAGTGTCTGCTTGTGTGTGTCCTCGGATCTCAGTGTCTCCTTGTGTGTGTCCTAAGACCTCAGTGTCTGCTTGTGTGTGTCCTCGGACCTCAGTGTCTGCTTGTGTGTGTCCTAAGACCTCAGTGTCTGCTTGTGTGTGTCCTCGGACCTCAGTGTCTCCTTGTGTGTGTCCTAGGACCTCAGTGTCTGCTTGTGTGTGTCCTAGGACCTCAGTGTCTGCTTGTGTGTGTCCTCGGACCTCAGTGTCTCCTTGTGTGTGTCCTAGGACCTCAGTGTCTGCTTGTGTGTGTCCTAGGACCTCAGTGTCTGCTTGTGTGTGTCCTAGGACCTCAGTGTCTGCTTGTGTGTGTCCTAGGACCTCAGTGTCTGCTTGTGTGTGTCCTAGGACCTCAGTGTCTGCTTGTGTGTGTCCTAGGACCTCAGTGTCTGCTTGTGTGTGTCCTAGGACCTCAGTGTCTTCTTGTGTGTCCTAGGTCCTCAGTGTCTGCTTGTGTGTGTCCTAGGTCCTCAGTGTCTCCTTGTGTGTGTCCTACGTCCTTCACTATCTCCTTATGTGTCTCCTACGTCCTTCACTTCCTCTCTTGATACAGTCTAAACTGTTAGTGGGCTTTGGCTCCACCTGCTGGTCAATGTGTGTTGAACCAAACTGTTACAGATGTAAGAAATAAAAGTAAATAAAATGTATATTATAATAATAATGATATAATTTATAATATAATAATAATGATATAATATTATAATAATAATGATATAATATTATAATAATATAATTTATAATATTATAATAATAATGATATAATTTATAATATAATAATAATGATATAATATTATAATATTATAATAATAATGATATAATATTATAATAATATAATTTATAATATTATAATAATAATGATATAATTTATAATATTATAATATTATAAATTATATCATTATTATTATAATATTATAATAACAATGATATAATATTATAATAATATAATGTATAATATTATAATAATAATGATATAATTTATAATATTATAATATTATAAATTATATCATTATTATTATAATATTATAATAACAATGATATAATATTATAATAATATAATGTATAATATTATAATAATAATGATATAATTTATAATATTATAATATTATAAATTATATCATTATTATTATAATATTATAATAACAATGATATAATATTATAATAATATAATGTATAATATTATAATAATGATTATATAATGTATAATATTATAATAATGATTATATAGTACTTTATTAATACCAGCAGCTTAGAGCAAAAAAACTACAATATAAAATACTTAATAAATAAGAAGTGTGATAGTGTGTTTATGGATTATTTCCTTCTAAAGTGCTAAAATCATAAATTATACACATATTATTTCTATATTAGTATTGTGTGCTTTATTTTGTGATATAATGTATTTATTTAGATGTTTATCAACCTTAAGAAATCATGAATCCTTCATTCAAATAAACGTATTTAACTGTAATGATGAAAACCCACCACCAGGAGGCAGCAGAGCCTCACACACACGGTGTGTGTGTGTGTGTGTGTGTGTGTGTGTGTGTGTGTGTGTGTGTGTGTGTGAGTACCTTGCGTGCCCACCAGCACCAGCGGCAGGTCTGCAGCGTTCCTGAAGTTGTTCAGTCGGCTGTAGTAGTGATAAACCGTCTGGAAGCTGATCTCGTCCTCCAGACTGAAGACGAAGATCACGGCGTCGACCCACAGAGCGAACTGAGGAGAAGTTAAACAGCTCTATTACGTGGTTCTAAAGATTAATGAGACTATATATGTGTGTATATATATATATATATATGTGTGTGTGAGGTGGACTCAGAGGTCAAATAAAATGAGAGCAGACGGGTCCTTTAAGGAGAGGAGAGCAGAAAGTAAACCAGTGAATTATTCATAAAGTCTAGACTCCATTTGGTCAGTTTGAGATGAAAAGATGACCCACTTTCATCTGTGACCCGAAAGGAGGAGTGCAGGCGTACGGGTGCAGACGTACAGGGTGCAGGCATAGGGGTGAAGATGTACAGGGTGCAGGCGTACGGGTGCAGACGTACAGGGTGCAGGCATAGGGGTGCAGACGTACGGGTGCAGGCATAGGGGTGCAGACGTACGGGTGCAGGCATAGGGGTGCAGACGTACGGGTGCAGGCGTACGGGTGCAGGCATAGGGGTGCAGACGTACGGGTGCAGACGTACAGGGTGCAGGTGTACGGATGCAGACGTACAGGGTGCAGACGTACAGGGTGCAGGTGTACGGATGCAGACGTACAGGGTGCAGACGTACGGGTGCAGACGTACAGGGTGCAGGTGTACGGATGCAGACGTACAGGGTGCAGACGTACAGGGTGCAGACGTACAGGGTGCAGACGTACGGGTGCAGACGTACAGGGTGCAGGTGTACGGATGCAGACGTACAGGGTGCAGACGTACAGGGTGCAGACGTACAGGGTGCAGGCGTACGGGTGCAGACATACGGGTGCAGACGTACGGGGTGCAGACGTACAGGGTGCAGGTGTACGGATGCAGACGTACAGGGTGCAGACGTACAGGGTGCAGACGTACAGGGTGCAGGCGTACAGGGTGCAGGCGTACAGGGTGCAGGCGTACGGGTGCAGACATACGGGTGCAGACATACGGGTGCAGACGTATAGGGTGCAGACGTACAGGGTGCAGACATACAGGGTGCAGGCGTACGGGTGCAGACATACGGGTGCAGACGTACAGGGTGCAGGCGTACAGGGTGCAGACGTACAGGGTGCAGGCGTACGGGTCGTACAGGTGTAAGTGGTTACAGCTGCAGTACTCACCTGGGCCTCTGGGGGGCCTCCTTCATCCCTGATGAGCAGCAGGTGACTCTGACCGTCCACCACGATCTCCTTCTTGAAGCGACCGCCTGAAGACAAACAACCAGACTCTAAATGTCAGAGGAGGTTTAATATCTACAGATATATATTTATAATATATATATAATATATATAATATATATATAATATATATTATATATATCATATATATTATTTATATAATATATATGATATATATTATATATATAATATATATCATATATATTATTTATATAATATATA
>NW_027466464.1:14147500-14162500 GCF_050575085.1 Anarhichas minor | reverse complement strand
GGAAACAGGAAGCAACGGGTCACTCCTTCACAGTAAAAGCCCAAACTCAAAAATACCAGAATCTTTTTAACAGTTCGACCGCTCGTTGGATTGTTGTGTGTGTGTGTGTCTGTGTGTGTGAGAGTGTGTGTGAGTGTGTGTGTGAGAGTGTGTGTGTGTGTCTGTGTGAGAGAGTGTGTCTGTGTGAGTGTGTCTGTGTGAGTGTGTGTGTGTGTGTGTGTGTCTGTGTGTGTGAGTGAGTGTGTGTGTGAGTGTGTCTGTATGTGTGAGTGTGTCTGTGTGAGTGTGTGTGTGTGTGAGTGTGTCTGTGTGAGTGTGTGTGAGAGTGTGTCTGTGTGTGTGAGTGTGTCTGTGAGAGAGTGTGTGTGAGTGTGTGTGTGTGTGAGTGTGTCTGTGTGAGTGTGTGTGTGAGTGTGTCTGTGTGAGTGTGTGTGTGAGTGTGTGTGTGAGTGTGTCTGTGTGAGTGTGTCTGTGTGAGTGTGTGTGTGTGAGAGTGTGTGTGAGTGTGTGTGTGAGAGTGTGTGTGTGTGTCTGTGTGAGAGTGTGTCTGTGTGAGTGTGTCTGTGTGAGTGTGTGTGTGTGTGTGTGTGTCTGTGTGTGTGAGTGAGTGTGTGTGTGAGTGTGTCTGTATGTGCGAGTGTGTCTGTGTGAGTGTGTGTGTGTGTGAGTGTGTCTGTGTGTGTGAGTGTGTCTGTGTGTGTGAGTGTGTCTGTGAGAGAGTGTGTGTGTGTGAGTGTGTGTGAGAGTGTCTGTATGTGTGAGTGTGTCTGTGTGAGTGTGTGTGAGAGTGTGTGTGTGTGTCTGTGTGTGAGTGTGTCTGTGAGAGAGTGTGTGTGTGTGTGTGAGAGAGTGTGTGTGAGTGTGTGTCTGTGTGTGTGAGTGTGTCTGTGAGAGAGTGTGTGAGAGTGTGTGTGTGTGTGAGAGTGTGTGTGTGTGAGTGTGTCTGTGTGAGCGTGTGTGTGTGTCTGTGAGAGTGTGTGTTAGTGTGTGTGTGTCTGTGTGAGAATGTGTGTGTGTGTGAGAGTGTGTGAAAGTGTGTGTGTGTGTGAGAGTGTGTGTGTGTCTGTGTGAGTGTGTGTTTTTGTGTGTGTGTCTGTGTGTGTGTGTGTGTGTGTGTGAGAGAGTATGTGTGTGTCTGTGAGTGTGTCTGTCTGTGTGTGTGTGTGTGAGAGAGTGTGTGTGTGTCTGTGAGTGTGTCTGTCTGTGTGTGTGAGACGTTGGTATCTCTCTGGAAAGATTCCAGTAAGAAGCGTTCCTATTGGCCGATGGACACACAGAGGAGACATTGTGGAGTGTTTTCTTATGTTTTAACATCTCTGCCAGGCAGGATGTTGATCCAGCTGCTTCCTGTTTCAGGGGAGGGGGGGTCCCTCTGCTGGTTCCCAGTATAGGACCCACCGACGGGGGGGGGGCACCAGGTGAGGCGTTCAATGGCTGCAGAGGTGAGCGGTTTATACAGTCATCTCTTATTAAAACACGTTATACAGGCTTTAATGTGACGTCGTCACTTTAATGCTTTATTCTATTTATTTATTTAAATATGGAGTCATTAAATAGATAAGTCTAATAATGAAACAGAAGAAGAAGAAGAGGAGGAAGAGGAAGACATGAAAACAAGAACAGGAGGAAGAACAGATGGAGACGTCTCTCAGGGAGGAAGAACTGAGAAATGAGAGCGAGCGTCATGGGACTGAAACCTTCATCATCATCTTCATCAGTTCATCCCTCTGTGCCAACGAGAAACACCACCGAAGAAGAAGAGGAGGAATAACTCCCATCATTGGTCCTCGTTCTAGAGTTCACTGATGATGAAGGACACACCAGATTATGACAAGTACAAGACCTTTAAGGACCCTTAGAGACCAGTCCACTAAACACCAGACCCTCAGAGACCAGTCCACTAAACACCAGACCCTCAGAGACCTCCAGACCCTCTCAGTAACTTGTTAGTTTGTGTGAACACAGCTGAGAGACAAACAACACATCTCTTCAGTCAAACATGCTGCTCTTCAAACCTCTGAGGCTCTCGAAAGAGTAGTATCGCGTGTATAACGTGTATCGCGTGTATCGCCTGTATCACGTGTATCGCGTGTATAACGTGTATCGCGTGTATCGCCTGTATCGCGTGTATAACGTGTATCGCGTGTATCGCCTGTATAACGTGTATCGCGTGTATAGCGTGTATCGCCTGTATAACGTGTATCGCGTGTATCGCCTGTATCGCGTGTATAACGTGTATCGCGTGTATAACGTGTATCGCGCGTATAACGTGTATCGCGTGTATAGCGTGTATCGCGTGTATAACGTGTATCGCCTGTATCGCGTGTATAACGTGTATCGCGCGTATAACGTGTATAACGTGTATCGCGCGTATAACGTGTATTGCGTGTATAGCGTGTATCGCCTGTATAACGTGTATCGCGTGTATAGCGTGTATCGCGTGTATCGCCTGTATAACGTGTATCGCCTGTATCGCGTGTATGACGTGTATCGCGTGTATAGCGTGTATCGCCTGTATCGCGTGTATAGCGTGTATCGCCTGTATCGCGTGTATAACGTGTATCGCGTGTATAGCGTGTATAGCGTGTATCGCCTGTATCGCCTGTATAACGTGTATCGCCTGTATCGCGTGTATAACGTGTATCGCGTGTATAACGTGTATCGCGCGTATAACGTGTATCGCGTGTATAGCGTGTATCGCGTGTATAACGTGTATCGCCTGTATCGCGTGTATAACGTGTATCGCGCGTATAACGTGTATAACGTGTATCGCGCGTATAACGTGTATTGCGTGTATAGCGTGTATCGCCTGTATAACGTGTATCGCGTGTATAGCGTGTATCGCGTGTATAGCGTGTATCGCCTGTATAACGTGTATCGCCTGTATCGCGTGTATAACGTGTATCGCGTGTATAGCGTGTATCGCCTGTATCGCGTGTATAACGTGTATCGCGTGTATAGCGTGTATCGCCTGTATCGCGTGTATAACGTGTATCGCGTGTATATCGTGTATAGCGTGTATCGCCTGTATCGCCTGTATAACGTGTATCGCCTGTATCGCGTGTATAACGTGTATCGCGTGTATAGCGTGTATCACGTGTATCGCCTGTATCGCGTGTATAGCGTGTATCGCGTGTATAGCCTGTATCGCCTGTATAACGTGTATCGCCTGTATCGCGTGTATAACGTGTATCGCGTGTATAGCGTGTATCGCCTGTATCGCGTATATAACGTGTGTCGCGTGTATCGCCTGTATCGCGTGTATAACGTGTATCGCCTCTATCACGTGTATAACGTGTATCGCGTGTATAAAGTGTATCGCGCGTATAACGTGTATCGCGTGTATCACGTGTATCGCGTGTATCGCGCGTATAACGTGTATCGCGTGTATCACGTGTATAGCGTGTAGTAATATATTAAATACCTCCTCTACGGGTCATATTCAGATGACAAACGTGTTCATAAAGACAGAAAATGAATCAAAGAACAGATACAATGTAACTAAAGCTGCTCAATATTCTGATTATTTGGAATATAAAATAATAAATATCTACATTACAGAGGGAGGAACCGGGCAACGTCAACAAGATTCAATAACACACACACACATACACATACACAGATGATCTTTGGTACGAACACACTCTGACAGCTTTAACAGGACTGTTGTCTTTAGGTTGTGGGTGGAGTGTGTCCCCTCAGGGCAGGGTGTGTGTGTGTGTGTGTGCGTGTGTGTGTTAACCCTTCGTCTCACTGTGATGAATCAGAGCAGCGTGGCCTCATCAGTCACACGCACGCAAATGATAATAAATAGATAGATATAACTTAATGAATAAAATATAAATACTTAAATAAAAATAAATAAAAAAATAGATATAAATAAATAACTAGTTATTATAAACTAACACACACACACACACACACACACACACACACACAGGTACATGAAACACACATTCCTGCAGACAAAACACACAAACTATCACAAGCTTAATACACACACACACTGACCTAAATATCAGCCCTCTAAATCAGTGAGGCTGAACCATCCCCCACCACACACACACACAGTCATCCTCACTCTCTCTCACACACACACACACACACACACACACACACACACACACACACACACACACACACACACACACACACACACACACACACACACACACACACACACACACACACACACACACACACACACACACACACACACACACACGCACACACACACACACACACACAGGTTTCCCATTGCAGAGCTGCTAGGTGTCCATTTAATCAGAGAGCTTATCATGTAGAGCAGAATTAGAGAGTGTTTGTAACAGAGAAGTGTGTGTGTGTGTGTGACTGGATGTGTGTGTGTGTGTGTGTGACTGTGTGTGAGGATGTGTGTGTGTGTGTGTGACTGTGTGTGAGGATGTGTGTGTGTTAGCTTCACTGACTGGTTCATCCTCATGCTTTTTGTATTTTTAGCCACTTAGAGTTCATCACTTTTCTATTTGAACACACAGACGTGACACTCACATCTTCAGTGTGACGTCATACTTCTTGTGGAAAATGTGCCCAAATTTAAGTTAGCCGTTAGCATTAAGCTAGCAGCAGCTGAGCAGGAAGAGATCAATCATCAGTCGGACCAAAATAAATGGATTTTTACAGCTCAGATGATCAGATTTAACACTCTGACTCCAGCCTTCTTTGTGCTTCAAACTACTCCTGATGCACACTGGACCCTGTGTGTGTGTGTGTGTGTGTGTGTGTGTGTGTGTGTGTGTGTGTGTGTGTGTGTGTCAGCCGTCTTACATCATAATAGTCTTGTTGAACTGGTGTGTGTGCATTTTTTAAATGTAGTCTGTGCTGCAGGATGTTGCCGGTTATCAAAGGGTTCAGTGTGTCGTCATCTGGCCTCTCATGGATTTTAGCCTTATGTAAGAGGGGGGGAGGGGAGGGGGGGGGGGGGGGCAGTGGTGGATTATGGGATGTACAGCCAACAATGTACAACAATGTACAGCTCTGACTCTTATTGGCTGAAGACTTTAGTTGTTTTGTAAACAGAAGGACAGTGAAGAGCTATCTTTATCTCACACACACACACACACACACACACACACACACACACACACACACACACACACACACACACACACACACACACACACACACACACAGGTGGAATGTGCTACTTCACTGCTTCCAAGGGCTTGTTCAAATAAGGGAGCACGTCCCTCTAAACCACACACACACACACACACACTCGCCACAAAAGTCCAATTTGGGTCTGAAGAGGAAGTAGGGAGGAAGGAGGACACACATGCTCTCTGCCCCCCCCCCACACAGTTAAAGTGGACAGACAGAAATAATTTCGTCCTCGCCGGAGACTCTGAAAACCAGTTCAGTCCTTGGCCTAGTTTTGATTACCCACAATCCCCGGTTCCTCACCTCTGTGACCCCCCCCCCCCCCATCATCATTAAACCTGATGTCATCTTTAAAAGATGGATTATCATAAATATGTAAACAGGAAGTACATTTACACAATAAACAGACAACTGAAAACAGGAAATAAAGGATATAAAGGAAGGAAAAGGAGACAAGAGGAGGGAAGGAAGGATGCAAGGGTAGGAATAAGAGAGAATGGAAGAAATGAGGAAGAGAAGGGACGAAGGAGAGGAGGGACAAGAGAGGGGGAAGGGAGAGAGAGGGAAACACGGAGGAAGGAAAGGGGGGATGTGAGGGGGAAGACAGCAAGGGACGAGAGGAAGGAGGAAGGAAAGGAGAACATTATGAGAGAGGGAACGAGGAGAGGAAGGAAGGAGGAGAGCAGGGATGGAAGGATGGCAGAAAGGAGAGATGAGAGATTAGAGAGAGGATAAAGGAGAGGTAAAGAAGGGGGAGGAAGGAAGACATAGGAGGGAGAGGGAAAGGAGGGATGCTAGGGAGAAGGAAGGAAGGATGAGAGAAGGAAAGGAGAGTCAAGGGAAAGAAGTTGAGAAAGAAGGAAGGACTGACGCAAGGGAGAAGAGGATGAGGAAAAGGAGGGGAGAGAAGGAAGTAAACTAGGAGAGGACGGAAAGAGAAGAAACAGAAAAGGGAAGGAGGAAAGAAAGGAGGGATGCAAGGGAGATGAAGGACAGAGGGAATGAGGAGATCAGGAAAGGAGGGAGGTAAACAAGGAGGGAAGGAAAGAGGAGGAGGTCATCCCTCCGTCTCCCTGCAGCATTTTCTCTTAATAGGATTTTCTCCCTATTATACCCCATTGTAGTGTGTGTGTGTGTGTGTGTGTGTGAGATAGAGAGAGTGTGGGGGTGTGTGTGTGTGTGTGTGTGTGAGATAGAGAGAGTGTGGGGGTGTGTGTGTGTGTGTGTGTGTGAGATAGAGAGAGTGTGGGGGTGTGTGTGTGTGTGTGTGTGTGAGATAGAGAGAGTGTGGGGGTGTGTGTGTGTGTGCATACAGGACTAGTTATGTATGAGGAGGATCAAAGCTTCAACTAAGAAACAGCTCGCTTCATCTGAAGGAGCTTCAACCATCTGAGGAGAGAGAGAGAGAGAGTGTGTGTGTGTGAGAAAGAATGTGTGTGTGTGTGCGTGTGTGTGTGTGTGAGAGATCAAGTCTTTTTCTAACTGGATGCAAAAGTAGACACAGTAATTGGCAACCCAGTGTGTGTGTGTGTGTGTTTTGACACGCATGCATTACTTCTGCATGGCTGAGGATATAGGTCACACACACACACACACACACACACACACACACACACACACACACACACACACACACACACACACACACACACACACACACACACACACACACACACACACACTCCGCCCTGAATACACACCCACATCCACACCCTTTAACACACAAACACACACATTCCCCTACATTGACTCTATATAGACGCACACACACACAGTGTGTGTGATGAAGGTAACCAAGTAAAGAAAGAAGTGAGATCACATTTCCCAGCATGCCTCATTCCTCTCAGGAATCCCAGTGATGTAAAGAACTACTAGAGATGTAGTTTAACTGGTAATACCACAAAGTTTACTTCTAACAACCCCACATTACTGTCATGTTATACTACCATTTATACTTTATACTGTACTACATCTCAGAGGTACATATTGTACTTTATACTGTACTACACCTCAGAGGTACATATAGTACTTTATACTGTACTACACCTCAGAGGTACATGTTGTACTTTATACTGTACTACACCTCAGAGGTACATGTTGTACTTTATACTGCGAGTGGCTACACTTCCCGTCACTTCCTCATCCTCTCACTTCCTGTTTCATCCCGTCTCTTCCCGTTTCTTCCTGTTCACTTCCCGTCTCTTGTCACTTCCTGTCTCTTCCCGTCACTTCCTGTCTCTTCCTGTTCACTTCCCGTCTCTTCCTGTCTCTCATCACTTCCTGTCTCTTCCCATCACTTCCCGTCACTTCCTGTCTCTCGTCACTTCCTATCTCTCGTCACTTCCTGTCTCTTCCTGTTCACTTCCCGTCTCTTCCTGTCTCTCATCACTTCCCATCATTTCTTGTTCACTTCCTGTCTCTCGTCTCTTCCCGTTTCTTCCTGTTCACTTCCTGTCTCTCGTCACTTCTTGTTCACTTCCTGTCTCTATTATTTGTGTTTTAGTGAGGCGGTTATTTACATTTTAAAGTAATGAAAGACAAACAGCAGAACAAACATCACCCTGCTGTCCACAACAAACACCCCCCCTCTCTGCTTCTACTAAACACACACACACACACACACATTGAGATGTTCAACCTGAGGTCGGGGGCGAAGCAACAGGAAGGAGGCTGTGCAGGTCACATGACAGCAGTGTGATGTCACACAGGTGCGGTGTTACCTCCGTTCACGCTCTCCATGCTGGACTGGGCCGCCGCCGCCCAGGGTCGCTCGGAGAAGATCCCGCTGAAGAAGCGAACCAGCCGCCTGTCGCTGGAGCGTCCGCCGCCGCCTCTCAACAGGAAGCCGCCTCCCACTTCCGTCTCGGCCGCTACCGCCAGCTGCTGCAGGTCGCTGTTGTCCAGCGTGCGGTTCTTGTTGCCCCGCCCTCTCAGCTCTGTCATGGAGTCCGTCTTGTTCAGGACGGCGCCGACCTCCAGGGTCCTGCTCTTCTGTCTGGTGGGGTCGAGGCGTGGAGCCGGCGGCACGACGGCGTCCTTCTCGCCGGCTCCGTCCTCGCGGCTGATGCATCCGGAGCTGCTGTGGTGCTTCTCTTTGGACATCGCCTGCTGACGCAGCAGCTCGCCGCCAGGCCAGTGTCTGAAGCTGAAGCTGCGGCGTAGCAGGCCGGCCGCACGTTTAGGAGGCGGAGTCTCTGGAGAAGGGGAGGCGGCCTTACCGTTGCTTTTGGAGAGCGGCGCCTTCAGAGGAGGAGGAGGGTCGGAGCTCCTCTCCTCTACGCTCCGAGCCTTCAGGAGTCTCTTCTTCTGGTCTACGGCTGAAGAGCAAAGATCTGCTTCCTGTGCCGATTTGATCTCTGGCGGCGCTGTGGCGTGCTCTGCCGCCGGGCCGCCGGCCTTCTCCTTCAACTCCTTCTTTAAGACCCGCCTCCTGGCCAGCTTGAGCCTCCCCAGCTCCAGCTGACCCGTGCTGAACGTCCTGAAGTTCCTCAGGTAGCCGCGGGACGACGACAAGTCCTCCGACTCCTCCTCCACCTCCTCCAGCAGGGCACCACTACGCTGCCCCTCCATGGAGTCCACCTTGTGGTTCTCGGTCCCAACACCATCACCATCATCATCTAAACTCTCCCTCTTCACCAAGGTGAGGGAGATCCGGTACACGGTCTTCCTCTGAGGGGTTCCTCTCTCCATCGGGTCCAGCAGGTACATCCTGCTCCTCCTGCTCCTTTTTTAAATTCAGATCCTCTATTTAAAACTCCTCAGACGCGTCAAACCGGTTCAGCAGCACCACAGAAGAAGAAGAGAGCTGCAGGGCGTCTCGTCCAGATGTGCGTAAAAAGCGCATGAAAATACATTCCGTGTTAAATTCCGGGATTTAAACGTCCTCCGGTCTCCGCTGCCCCCGCACGGACCGACTCCTCTACCTACCCGTGCAGAGGGAGTCCTCCGCGGACTGCTCTGGATCCGGTCTCCACGTCTCCATGACTCTGTCTCCCATTGTGCGCGCACATTTCCCCCCCCTCTCCTGCTCCTTAAAACCAGCTTCTAGTAGTGACCCAAACACTCCTGGACTCCTTAGATCCGGACCCGGTCCTCTGCTCCGTAAAGCTCCGGTTTAAAGCTCCCTGACAGCGACACAAACACGGAGTCCCGGTTCTCCTCCGGTCCTCCTGCTCTCTGAGCGCACAGACCGGCTACAGCAGCGAGGAGGAGGGTGGGGGGGGGAACCCGGACCGGACTTCAGGAGGACACTGGACCTGGATCCTCCCATCCATCAACAACACGAGATTATTCTTATTCCTCTGGTTTATATATTCAGGACAGTAGAAGAAGAAGTCGAGCTCTGGTTTTCCAGACTACACTGGTTTCCATGAACAGGGTGGAGCCTCTCTCTCTCCTCCTCTCTCCCCTCTCCTCCTCCTCCCCCTCCCCCTCCCATCTGGTGGAAACAGCAGCAGCTGATTCTGTGTCTTGTTGCTCAGGTTTTATTATTATCTGTCTGAAGAAGGTTCTACTTTCCTGAGCCTTTACTTTGAAAAACATGACATGTGATCACTACTTCCTGACACATTTTAATGTTGTTACTGTTGTAACAACAGCAAACACACTCTGATTTACTGCAATTTGGGATTAATCAAGATTAGAGAAGCAACTTTCTCCTCTCACACACACACACTTAATCCCCCCCCCCCCCCCCCGAGACGTCTTTTCCTGACGCCGAAGATGAAGAAGAAAGTCCTCCTGACACATGACAGCAGTGGATCAATGGATAAAAAAGGCATTTAATCAGCTTTTATTGTGAAAATTCGAGTGATCTTGAGAGTATTAAAAGCGCTCGAGGCTACACACATTAGAAGAGCGTCGAGTGGAGCCTTTAATGAATGCTTCATGTACATTTATTAAATAGTTATATTTGTAGTCTTTTATTTTGAAGGGTTGATCTAGGTGGTCCTACAGGTAAACACTGTTTTCATCTTAACTGGAGGGGGTTTAATCTGTCCACATATTCTCTGGAGACACTCAGGTTCTTATCAGGACCTGCAGACTCACAACACCCCCCCCCCCCCCCCCAACGTAACCCCCCTAAATCTGGTCTGTGTGGACCAGCAGAAACAAGCTCCGCCTCCTCCTGGGACTCAGCAAGGGTCCAACGATTTATTTATTTAATTCTTTAGAAATCTCCTGTGTATTTAAATTTAACTGTCCTCATTTCTATAATTATATACATATATATATTATGTATATAATTATATAATAAAAGAGACAAAAAATAAGCAGAAAATACAAGTTTTGCTTCATGAATAAAAATTAAACTGAAAGGATTCGACACACACACTCTCACACACTCTCTCACACACACACACACACACACCTCTGAGTATTTTTCTTTTTCTGCATCAAAGAGCGAGGGAGCCCCCCCCCCCCCCCCCGAGACGAGCGAAAATGGGTCAGTTAGGGGGAGGTGGGGGAGCAGAGGGAGGACCCCCTGCTGGATGGACGAGGCGCTTCCACACACACACACACACACACACACACACACACACACACACACTCTCTACATACTAATGTACTCAGAGCAAAGGATTCTGGGAATAAAGAGTCCAGACTCTTTATTCCCATTTTGTCCCACGTTTTAGACAAAGATGGACCACAGTGTTACTGTCTCTTTAAGAGATCAGAGGAGGAGCTGTTTTTTACCTGTGAGGAGACGACAGGTGATGAGCAGCAGGACATGAGAGAAGAAGAGAGGAACCAATCAGAACAGAGCTCATCTAAACTTATTGATCAACCTTTAAAACACACGGATCAGACTCACAGGTGAGACTGTGACAAAGGAGGAGAGGAGACAAGGAGGGAGAGGAGACGAGGAGAGGAGACAAGGAGGGAGAGGATAGAGGAAAGGACAGGAGAAGGAAAAGAAAGGAAAAAGGAGAGGAAATGAAAGTATTAAAGAGAAAGGAAAGGAAGGGAGAAGGGAACAAGGAAAGGTAACGAGCAGGCCCCACCCCGTTGCCATGGTGACCAGCTCTCACGGCTGACTTGGCGCTTGATGGATGAGTAACTGAGCAACTGAGCATGTGCAGAAGGAGATATTAATATTTATGAGTGAGGGAGATAAAAAATTATGAAATAAAATGAAATATCAAGTTAATAAAAAACAAAGAAAATTAAAAATATGTTTAAAATAATTACAATAAAATAAAGTAAAATAAACATTCAAATATAATGTAAAGAATATTAAAACTAATAATTGTAGTTCAAATATGTTCATGAGGTTTCTTCTTCAATTGTTTCTCTGCTGAAGCACAGATGAGGTCAGCTCATTATGAATACATGAATCTATAAAAACAAGTGAACATCACAACACACACACACACACACAGAGAGATACACACACACACCTTTAAGTCGGAGGAAGAAGAAAGAAGAGAGCTGATATCCAAAAACCCCAAGAGAGGCTATGATATGCAAATACTAGACCCCCCCCCCTCACACACACACACACACACACACACACACACACACACACACACACACACACACACACACACACACACACACACACACACACACACACACACAACAATAGGAACCAGATGCTCGTCTGGTGTCTGAATTAAATAGTTTTTGTTTCTATTGAAGGAAAGAACAGGATCAATAAAACTGCTGATTACACACTTTTCAACAGTCGCGAACATCTTTAGGAACAATTAAATAAATTCACACGCACACACACACACACACGCACACACACACACACACACGCACACAGTCAAACCTCAGCAGAGATGTTGGAGATTAGAGGATCAATTGAAATGTCTCACAGGAAGTGTGTGTGTGTGTGGGGGGGGGGGGGGGGGGCACATGACAACACGTGTACAGAACACAGACTTGTATATAAACACACTCGAGTACATAGAAGTACACACACATACTAGAGACATAATTACAGAGACATTCATTATTCAGAGGCTCTGAAGAGTCCCGAGTGTGTGTGTGTGTGTGTGTGTGTGTCAACAGGGATCAGAGGAAGCTAATTGGTTCCCACCATCCACAGTGCATTGTGTGTGTGTGTGTGTGTGTGTGTGTGTGTGTGTGTGTGTGTGTGTAATAAGTGAGATTAATGGCTGCAGGCAGGTTGATCAACTGGGCAACGTTGCCACAACACTAACACAACTGATATGTTTTGATCTCACTCACTCACTCACTCACTCTCTCACACACACACACACACACAACATTCCAGCATTCCTCTCATAGCAGGAAGTGCCGGCCGCTCTCTGCTGCCCCCTGCTGGTGAGCCTCCAGCATCACTTCTATGTGTTAAATGATGCCTTCAGGGACCTCTACGGTCACTCTAATAACGACTGGTACTGTGGAGGTATTCAACACAAACCAGTAACTAATTAAATAAGAAACACGTGAGGAAAGATTTCTACAATATACATTTATTTAAAATGTATTTATTATAGTTCTATAGTTTTGAGATAAATAAGACGTGTCTTTAGGAGCGTAAACCACAGAAGAAGAACAAACGTGTCTTTAGGAGCGTAAACCACAGAAGAAGAAGAACAAATGTGTCTTTAGGAGGGTAAACCACAGAAGAAGAACAAACGTGTCTTTAGGAGGGTAAACCACAGAAGAAGAACAAACGTGTCTTTAGGAGGGTAAACCACAGAAGAAGAAGAACAGACGTGTCTTTAGGAGGGTAAACCACAGAAGAAGAAGAACAGACGTGTCTTTAGGAGGGTAAACCACAGAAGAACAGACGTGTCTTTAGGAGGGTAAACCACAGAAGAACAGATGTGTCTTTAGAAGGGTAAACCACAGAAGAACAGATGTGTCTTTAGAAGGGTAAACCACAGAAGAAGAAGAACAGACGTGTCTTTAGGAGGGTAAACCACAGAAGAAGAACAGTCGTGTCTTTAGGAGCGTAAACCACAGAAGAACAGACGTGTCTTTAGGAGCGTAAACCACAGAAGAAGAACAGTCGTGTCTTTAGGAGCGTAAACCACAGAAGAAGAACAGACGTGTCTTTAGGAGGGTAAACCACAGAAGAAGAACAGTCGCGTCTTTAGGAGCGTAAACCACAGAAGAACAGACGTGTCTTTAGGAGGGTAAACCACAGAAGAAGAACAGTCGTGTCTTTAGGAGCGTAAACCACAGAAGAACAGACGTGTCTTTAGGAGGGTAAACCACAGAAGAAGAACAGTCGTGTCTTTAGGAGCGTAAACCACAGAAGAACAGACGTGTCTTTAGGAGGGTAAACCACAGAAGAACAGTCGTGTCTTTAGGAGCGTAAACCACAGAAGAACAGACGTGTCTTTAGGAGGGTAAACCACAGAAGAAGAACAGACGTCTTTAGGAGGGTAAACCACAGAAGAACAGACGTGTCTTTAGGAGGGTAAACTACAGAAGAACAGACGTGTCTTTAGGAGGGTAAACCACAGAAGAAGAACAGTCGCGTCTTTAGGAGCGTAAACCACAGAAGAACAGACGTGTCTTTAGGAGGGTAAACCACAGAAGAACAGATGTGTCTTTAGAAGGGTAAACCACAGAAGAACAGATGTGTCTTTAGAAGGGTAAACCACAGAAGAAGAAGAACAGACGTGTCTTTAGGAGGGTAAACCACAGAAGAAGAACAGTCGTGTCTTTAGGAGCGTAAACCACAGAAGAACAGACGTGTCTTTAGGAGCGTAAACCACAGAAGAAGAACAGTCGTGTCTTTAGGAGCGTAAACCACAGAAGAAGAACAGACGTGTCTTTAGGAGGGTAAACCACAGAAGAAGAACAGTCGCGTCTTTAGGAGCGTAAACCACAGAAGAACAGACGTGTCTTTAGGAGGGTAAACCACAGAAGAAGAACAGTCGTGTCTTTAGGAGCGTAAACCACAGAAGAACAGACGTGTCTTTAGGAGGGTAAACCACAGAAGAAGAACAGTCGTGTCTTTAGGAGCGTAAACCACAGAAGAACAGACGTGTCTTTAGGAGGGTAAACCACAGAAGAACAGTCGTGTCTTTAGGAGCGTAAACCACAGAAGAACAGACGTGTCTTTAGGAGGGTAAACCACAGAAGAAGAACAGACGTCTTTAGGAGGGTAAACCACAGAAGAACAGACGTGTCTTTAGGAGGGTAAACCACAGAAGAAGAACAGACGTCTTTAGGAGGGTAAACCACAGAAGAACAGACGTGTCTTTAGGAGGGTAAACCACAGAAGAAGAACAGACGTCTTTAGGAGGGTAAACCACAGAAGAACAGACGTGTCTTTAGGAGGGTAAACCACAGAAGAAGAACAGACGTGTCTTTAGGAGGGTAAACCACAGAAGAACAGACGTGTCTTTAGGAGGGTAAACCACAGAAGAAGAACAGTCGTGTCTTTAGGAGCGTAAACCACAGAAGAACAGACGTGTCTTTAGGAGGGTAAACCACAGAAGAACAGTCGTGTCTTTAGGAGCGTAAACCACAGAAGAACAGACGTGTCTTTAGGAGGGTAAACCACAGAAGAAGAACAGACGTCTTTAGGAGGGTAAACCACAGAAGAACAGACGTGTCTTTAGGAGGGTAAACTACAGAAGAACAGACGTGTCTTTAGGAGGGTAAACCACAGAAGAAGAACAGACGTGTCTTTAGGAGGGTAAACCACACTTATAGAAATCATTTTTATTTAATTTATTCATAATGTTTTACTGTATTTATAGATGACAAAATGAGCTTCAAACAGCAGCAAAGAGTAAATAAATGTGATACATACTGTCCACCTGCAGAGGGCGCTGTGCTCACACAATAAGTGGGTCAGGTTCATTTAAAAACCTCAATATGTCATCAAACATATATAAATATATAAAATATAACAGGTCACAG
>NW_027466464.1:14055000-14142500 GCF_050575085.1 Anarhichas minor | reverse complement strand
CCGGAGGCTTTACCCAGAATCCTCAGCGAGTGAAGAAAAACATCACGTCTGAATAATATAAATATTTATCATATTACTATTCTGTACTACCAACAATACAATTACATATAGGAATGAATCAAATAAAATGAAGTAAAGTAAAATAAAATAAAATAAATTAAAATAAAATGAGTAAGATTAGTGAAACAAACCTTTAAATATCCTAAAGCTGCTCCAATTTTAATCCCAGAATAACATGTAATCCGTCCACTAAAACTACTCTTATTCTGAAGGACTGGAACAGATTACATCATTGCCCTTAATATGTATGTCTTTAATCATTAACTACGGATCATTTTATCTTCGTTTAAACACAGTTATGAGGAGGAAAATACAATAAATTGTTATTTATTATTCAACGCTGAGAAATCAGCTTCAAACACTACATTACCCATGAGCCTCGGTTCTGTTGCTGTAAAGCCGGTCAGAAGAGTTTAAACTGAAGGTTGTAGTGAGAGTTTACTTTGAATTAGAAGCTCTGTGATTGGACGGTTCTGTCTGCAATGCAGCCTGGGAGTTGTAGTTGACTTCTCTCTTAACAGATCTGTAAAAACTGGATCAGCCGTCACTGGATCAGCTGTTTCCTGTCTGGACCTTTAACTAAAGATGATATCATTCTCTTCCTACTGGGATCAGTCAGACGATAAAAATGATCTTAAAGTAATGAAGATAATTTATTAAAGTTAGATATTTGTTTTAATAATCAGATGAAGTGATGAACAAACAATCAGAGTGATCGATCCAGAGTTCTGGACTAATAGACGTGACTTTAACGTATTTATTATTCAACACTAAATCTCCTTTAATTAAATAAAAAGAAGCCAAAAGTCTGAGTCAGCTAACGTTAGCGCCGCCGCCTCCACTGAGCGCGCTCACCCCCCCCCCCCGATATTTGCTGAGTCATGCTTGACCTGGTGCAGTGAAAGAGAGAGAACGAGTGATTGTGATGAACAAGAGGAGCAGAGAGACTGACTGTTACGTAACGTCTAAATAAAGCACCCCCCCAATCAGCTGTTACATAATGGCCGCTATCGGCCACAATAACACACGGTACCTGTGTGATGCTAACATCGTGCTAATGATGCTAACAGGAAATAAAGAGACAAAAAAAGAGTGCATCTTAGAAAAGATGTTTTTTAACGTTTTACGGGATTTAAACTGAGTGCAATAGTAACAATATGATTTAATATAGGAATAAATACAACAATAAAGTTAGATAAAATATTTAAATAAGTTAAATAAAACGTTTTAAAAAAGGAAGTAAAATAAAATTATGAAATAAATTAAAATATATCAAAGTAAAATTAAGTTAGTTAAAAAAAGTAAAGTAAATTTAAATAAAGGAAAAACTACAAAAAAATATAGCAAGTTAATAATTAAATATTAAAATTAAATAAATTAAAATAAAGTAAAGTAAAATAAAGTAAGATAAATCTCGTCTCTTACAAACACTGTTTAAATCCCTGTATTGATCTGACTTATGTTAACTTTGTTCTCATTTATCACAATCTTTAAAATACGAGCAGTCAACAGGTAACAACAGCTAACAACAGGTGACAACAGCCAACAACAGGTGACAGGTAACAACAGGTAACAACAGCTAACAACAGGTAACAACAGGTAACAGCTAACAACAGCTAACAGGTAACAACAGCCAACAACAGCCAACAACAGGTGACAACAGGTGACAACAGCTAACAACAGGTGACAGGTAACAACAGCTAACAGGTAACAACAGCCAACAACAGGTAACAGGTAACAACAGCTAACAACAGGTAACAACAGCTAACAGGTAACAACAGCCAACAACAGGTGACAACAGCTAACAACAGGTGACAGGTAACAACAGCCAACAACAGGTGACAGGTAACAACAGCCAACAACAGGTGACAACAGCCAACAACAGGTGATAGGTAACAACAGCTAACAGCTAACAACAGGTAACAACAGGTAAGAGCTAACAACAGGTAACAACAGGTAACAGCTAACAACAGGTAACAACAGGTAACAGCTAACAACAGGTGACAACAGCTAACAGGTGACAGGTAACAACAGCCAACAACAGGTGACAACAGCCAATAACAGGTGATAGGTAACAACAGCTAACAGCTAACAACAGCTAACAACAGCTAACAACAGGTGACAAGTAACAACAGGTAACAACAGCTAACAGCTAAGTCTGTTCAATAACATTATGAACCCCTAACCCTGCCCCTGCTCAGTGCCTTGCTCAATAACCACGACGTAAGAAACACGAGTCACACAAACAAGAGTCCTGAGGACGAACAAACACACACACACAAAAACTAGGTCACATGGTGCGTTCACTGACTGCAGACCGCCAAAATAAGACAAAAGCAGCAGGAAGCACAAAGGAAGAGAGAAGGTGTGTGTTACTGCAGAGATTAGAGGAGAAGAGCTCCACCTGTTCTACTGTATTCTACTGAGATCTACTCTAATGTGATCTACTGTATTCTACTGTGATCCACTGAGATCTACTCTAATGTGATCTACTGTATTCTACTGAGATCTACTCTACTGTGATCTACTGAGATCTACTGTGTTCTACTGAGATCTACTCTACTGAGATCTACTCTACTGTGATCTACTGAGATCTACTCTACTGAGGTCTACTGTGTTCTACTGAGATCTACTGAGATCTGCTGTGATCTACTGAAGCAGGAAGTCTTCTGGTTCTCTTAATAAAGGAGTATTTTCATTCAGAAAGTACATTCAGGACGTGTTTAAAAGAGATCAGCTTTAAACTCATGTGAAGAATTAAACAATTAAATGTAATTATTATTTAATCATAACAGGGTTTATTTCTGCAGACTTCAGACCCTTTTAATAAAGCACAGAATATACTTTAATACCACAGTATGAAAGTATGAAGTACTTTCATACTGTGGTATCTTTATTCTGAAATATGTGAAAGACACGTAATGAATGAGCAGTTATGCAGATATCTTTGTTGTATTATTGTGTAAATCTTGGTTCTTGTAGTTCTCAGAGTTAATGATCTTCCTCTAACATCTGTACCAGGGTCACCTGCTGAAGGAGGAGTCAGGACACATCTGGGAGGTTACGTAACGACACGTCCAGATGTGCAGCAGGATGATGATGATGATGATGATGATGACAGCTCTGCTGCTGTTTGGTTATTTCAGCATGAAAGCAGAGTGAGTCACCGGGGGGGGGGGGACAGTAGCAGCGAGTCACCGCTCTGACTCTCATTGTGTCATGAAGCTCACACAGATGTGCAGCACAGAGCGCTAAACACTCCACATCTGCTCAAATATACACAGATATTCAAAACGCCTTCATTTTACAGCCAAAATATAAAACACAGAAAACACAAGAGGAGAGGAGAGAGGAGAGGAAGAGAGAGGAGAGGAGAGAGGAAGAAACAAGGACACAAGGAGAGTAGGGGATGGAGAAGAGAGAGGAGAGGAGAGAGGAGAGGAGAGAGGAGAGAGGAGAGGAGAGAGGAGAGGAGAGAGGAGAGGAGAGAGGAGAGAGGAAGAAACAAGGACACAAGGAGAGTAGGGGATGGAGAAGAGAGAGGAGAGGAGAGAGGAGAGGAGAGAGGAGAGGAGAGAGGAGAGAGGAAGAAACAAGGACACAAGGAGAGTAGGGGATGGAGAAGAGAGAGGAGAGGAGAGAGGAGAGGAGAGAGGAGAGAGGAGAGGAGAGAGGAGAGGAGAGAGGAGAGAGGAAGAAACAAGGACACAAGGAGAGTAGGGGATGGAGAAGAGAGAGGAGAGGAGAGAGGACAGGAGAGAGGAGAGAGGAGAGAGGAAGAAACAAGGACACAAGGAGAGTAGGGGATGGAGAGGAGAGGAAGAGAGAGGAGAGGAGAGAGGAAGAAACAAGGACACAAGGAGAGGAAACAAGGAAACAATGAGGAGGTCAGGTAGAGAGGAAACAAGGAGAGTCTGGTGTGAAACAGACTTCACAGGCTCTCTTCTTCATCATGAGACCAGCTAATCAAGTTAACGTCTGGAGGAGCTAACGACCACCGTGTGACACGTTCTCAGTGGAACCACGGTTCCTCACATGTTCTTAACTGACCCACAGGAGAGGAGGTAGTACATACATCACATATGAATACATAAATACAGATTAAATATGAACGTATGAAGGATACCAGCTCACAGGATAGTTTCACATCTTTAGTTCTGTTAGCTTCATGTTTTACATGTTACGCTGCACAGTCCTCGTCTATATATTATAAATATGTGAACTCATGTCCAATAAAACCAAGACAAGGAGAGGAGACAAGGAAACAAGGAGAGGAGGTCAAGTAGAGAGGAAACAAGGAAACAATGAGAGGAGGTCAGGTAGAGAGGAAACAAGCAGACAAAGAGGAGAGTAAAGGAAGAAGAGAGGAGAGAAGAGACAAGGAGGAGAGGAGAGGAGGTGAGGAAGAAACAATGACAGGAGAGAGGAGAGGAGAGGAAGGGAAGAGGAGAGGAGACAAGGAAAGAATGAGGAGGTCAAGTAGATAGGAAACAAACAGACAAGGAGAAGAGTATGGGAGAGCAAAGGAAGAAGAGAGGATATGAAGGGAGGAGGGGAGTCAAGGAAACAATGAGAGGAGACAAGGAAGAAACAAGTACACAAGGAGAGGAGACAAGGAAACTATGAGAGGAGGTCAAGTAGAGAGGAAACAAGCAGACAATGAGGAGAGTAAATTAAGAGGAGGTGAGGAAGAAACAAGGACAGGAAAGAGGAGGAAGAAACAAGGAGACTATGAAAGGATAAACAAGGTGAGGAGGTGGAGGAGAGAGAGGAGGTCAAGTAGAGAGGAAACAAGGAGACAAGGAGCTACGAGTGAGACTCTTCAAAGTAACGTATCTTCTGTGACTCATCTCCCAGCTTCTGTAAAGTGTCGATCACCTCGTTCATCACTGAAGAACACAGGACAACCACCACATCAACAGACCACTCCGGGTCCTGGTCTGAGGTACACGTCAGGACCCCTTCCCACCCTCCTGTCCTACCTTCGATCGCGATCACATGCTCCCGGATCTGGTTCTGCAGCAGCGGCTCCTCCACCCGCTCCAGCAGCTCGTAGATGGAGTAGATGTTGGGGTGCACGGACTCGAACCTCTGGATCTCGCCTCGGATGGCGGCGGAGTTGGCGAGGTGCTGCTGGTAGTTCATGATGTGGTGAAGAGGAGGGTCGGAAGGAGACGGTGGTGTCCTCCTGGACCTCTTAAATCATGCTGTTCTCCTCTGGACCCTGGTGAACTTCACACGTCTGTTTCTCAGCTATACTGTTAATATAATATATAATATATAATAATATAATATAGAGTATGTTCTGTTTAAAAACACAGTGGATCCTCCTTTACACGCAGGGCGTTTAAAATGGGGTTAAAGGAGCTTTTAGAGTCATTTTGCGGCCAGAAGTGACCAGAGGAGAACGATAAAAAACGGCCTTGTTTGTGTTGGTGGCTAGGCTAGTTAGCTCGAGCTAACGAGCTAGCTGTGGCTAGCTGCCTGTTCCAGGTCCGTCCGTTGTTTTGTCTCCAGGACCAGCTGCGCACTACTTAACCTCCGTCCAGGGTTTTTAAACCCCGCCACCGCGGGAGGAGAGGGCTCCTAAATCCGAGTTCCCGGTGTCGGTTAACGGTTAACGACACGTGCGGGTGTGAGTTCGGGTCCCAAAAACACTTTCCCCGCTGCTGCTGTGAGGTCCATCCCGTTGGAGAGCCTCGGTATCCCGGCTGGGAAGCGGAGCGTCTCAAAGGTAACACACACCGAACAACGAAGAGTTCCGGTGGGGACTTTCAAAATAAAGCAAGCGCTGGAAAGTTTATTTACTCGCAGTACCGCACTTAAGTGCACATTTTGAGGTACTTGTACTTTACTTGAGTATTTCTATTTGTATGCCACTTTATACTGACAGTTTTAGTTACTTCTCAGCTTCAGATTATTCAAATAAAATATAAACACATTATGGTATATAATTATAGATTAAACTACCCAGCAGTTTATAAAGTCATTACAATTAGTTAAGACTTTACCAGCTGCGACATTCTCTCACCAAACATCCATGGTATACATAATTTATGCTTTTATTTTGAACACCAAACTTCCCTGTTTCCGGTCTGTCTCTTTGCTAGCCGGCGCGAGCTTGACGCAGCGGAGTTCAAGAAGTACGTATTGCGTGGATTCTGCTCAAAAAAAGACTTAAGCTTTCAAAAGAAAGCTCCAAAGCACTAATCAGACAAACAAATTATAAATCACACAAAAAATAATTACTTTTCATTTTATTTGCTTTATTTACATGAACATATTTGTGTGTAGTTTTCTACATTTGTTAACTACCTGATCACAAATAAAATCCTTGATTTTAATTCAGGGCCCTTTCAAAATAAAGCTCCCAACGCACTAATCAGACAAAAAAGCATTACATTTCATTTGATTTGCTATATTTAAATGAACATATTCGTGGTTATATTTTCTACATTTGTTAACTACATGATGGAAAACAAAATCATTGATGTTAATTCAGGGCCCTTTCAAAATAAAGCTCCAAAGCACTAATCAGACAAAAAGGCATTACATTTCATTTGATTTGCTGTATTTACATGAACATATTTGTGAACGTCTTTGTTAACGACATAATGAAAAACAAAATCCTTGAATATAAAGCCCAGCCTGTAGTACTGCGTGGTATTTGTACATGAATAAATACCTCATTCATAGAGCCTCTTTGGTTGTGTTCCAGCGGCTCTATTGTGTTGAAGCTCCATCCAGCAGTAGATGGTGAACAATGCCTCCTTTATTCTTCCCACTGCTAGTCGCTTTGATGCAACACTCGTGTTCCCCGAACATGAAGCGTGTTTCTGTCCCGTCGTCCACAAACTCTCCCTGTGGACGTCCACCAGGACACATTTAACCAATACCAAGGTGTTCTATATGCACTCTTATTCTGAAAGACGATGGAAACATTTTAGGTTTCTCACATGTTGTGACCAGCGGAACCAAAAAGAGATCTTTGTCTTTACTTCATCTTAAGGTCAAATCATTCAGCACATCGAGAACAGTAAACATCATTGTATCTATTTATTCACTATTGATGCCAGTATTCCTCAGAATGTGTTGTATCCTGTGTGTTTAGTGTTTGAGAGAACTGGAGAATAAAGACGTGATGTTTGGTTGAGGTGAACAGAGTTATTAGTAGAATAACTTTGTGTAGATTATCTGTCAGCTGATCAGAGGGAGTTAACCCGGATTAGTATCACAGATTAGTGGAAGTTCTATTCAAACGTTCCGTATCGCTCCAGATGGAACGTAAATGTGTTTAATCTCAGTGACATTAAGCACAAATACATTAAACAGGTCACTGGATATTATTATTATTTATGGTTATATTTAGATTTATATGTTAAACTTTCTCACCGTTGTGTCCATTTTCTGTCCGTTGCACCAAACGTCCATCGTGTCCTTCTCTGTAGGAAACAACAGTACTATGTATAGATGTGTGTGTATATATATATATAAATAGATGTATATGTATATATTGATGTATATATTGATGCATATTTGTTCACACATTCTCCAAAACTGAACATGTTGTTCATTTAACTTCAGTAACATTTTGTATTCAGGAGAATATCTACACTGTGGTATTTCTACAGTGTCTGAAGTACTATTTAGTGGTATTTCTACAGTATCTGAAGTACTATTTAGTGGTATTTCGACTGTATCTGAAGTACTATTTAGTGGTATTTCTACAGTATCTGAAGTACTATTTAGTGGTATTTCTACAGTATCTGAAGTACTATTTAGTGGTATTTCTACTGTATCTGAAGTACTATTTAGTGGTATTTCTACAGTATCTGAAGTACTATTTAGTGGTATTTCTACAGTATCTGAAGTACTATTTAGTGGTATTTCTACAGTATCTGAAGTACTATTTAGTGGTATTTCTACTATATCTGAAGT
The DNA here is from genome assembly GCF_050575085.1 of Anarhichas minor. Lineage (NCBI taxonomy): Eukaryota > Metazoa > Chordata > Actinopteri > Perciformes > Anarhichadidae > Anarhichas > Anarhichas minor. The sequence continues at coordinate 14,134,502 of NW_027466464.1, read as the reverse complement.
ACTATTTAGTGGTATTTCTACTGTATCTGAAGTACTATTTAGTGGTATTTCCTCACCCAGGACCACCCTGCAGTCCTCCCCGTCCACCCGGACCCTCCAGGTCCTGCAGGTCTGGTCCCGGTCTGCGGTGAACCTCTGGAGGCTCCGCCCCTCCAGCTGCAGCGAGTACTCGTAAGCCAATCCGCCGACGGCCTCGATGAGCACCCTGGCTCTGGTGTTGGCTCCGCCCACAGTGAACGTCTCCTGTCCCACCAGCTTGAACATCCGGTCTCTTCTGATGACTTCCTGTTGAGCAAAACAACTCCTGTGATTGGTGGGATTACTGCGTGTACTATTCACAAGTGTACTCCAAACAAAACTGCAGAGGAATACTGCAGGATCCTGGAGACAAGAAGTACTTCAGCCACACAAAACATTCAAAAAGTATTCAGATCTTTTACTTTGAAGGAAAAGTAGTGTACTCCATCACAAGTAAAAGTACTGCTTTCATACTGAAGTAAAAGTACTACACATGTAGTAAATTATAAGCACTCATATTCACATACTATCAGGTAGTTTAATCTTTCAAAAGTAATTATTACTGCCAGACTAACTAAGTACATTTAAGTACACGTTTCAGGTACTTTACATGAGTACTTCCTGCATCTCAGAGTAAATATTGTACTTTTACTGGCAGCTTTAGTTACTTTATATATTCAGATTATTGAAGTAGTGAACAAATGAATACTATCTATACTATAACAGATACTGCAGAAAAAGTACTTTTGGTACTTCAAATACAGGACTCTGACATGTAACAGAGTACTTGTACACTGTAGTACGAGTACTTTTACTGCAAGTCAAACATGACGAATCTGAGGGTCTCAGTCTATGAAGGGTTTGAGGAACCACACTGGGACAGGGTCTCACCTGTCCGTTAACGTACACGATGCGTCTCCCAGTGGTGGTCCCGTGAGAGAACTGGATCCTGTAGACGCCGTCACTGAGGGCCACGTCCCACACGGCCACCACGTCTCCCCCCAGCATGTCTGGTCCTCACAGAGTCCCGGACCACCTCACAGAGTCCCGGACCACGTCTCAGAGTCCCGGAGCACGTCTCAGAGTCCCGGACCACCTCACAGAGTCCTTGAGCACGTCTCCCTCCAGCATGTCTGGTCCTCAGAGTCTCTGCTCAGCAGCCAGCGTATTACAGTAAGAGGCTTACAGACGACACTGACACTGATAATCAGGACAGGAGACACCTCGTCCTACATGTAGTCCTCCTCCTACATTGTCCATCTCTTCCTCCTCCTCCTACATGTAATCCCCCTCCTCCTCCTCGTCCTACATGTAGTCCTCCTCCTACATTGTCCATCTCTTCCTCCTCCTCCTACATGTAATCCCCCTCCTCCTCCTCGTCCTACATGTAGTCCTCCTCCTCCTCATCTTACATGTAGTCCTCCTCCTCCTCCTCGTCCTACATGTAGTCCTCCTCCTCATCTTACATGTAGTCCTCCTCCTCCTCCATGTAGTCCTCCTCCTCCTCCTTGTCCTACATGTAGTCCCCCTCCTCCTCGTCCTACATGTAGTCCTCCTCCTACATTGTCCATCTCTTCCTCCTCCTCCTACATGTAGTCCCCCTCCTCCTCCTCCTACATTGTCCATCTCTTCCTCCTCCTCCTACATGTAGTCCCCCTCCTCCTCCTCATCCTACATGTAGTCCTCCTTCTCCTCCTCATCCTACATGTAGTCCGCCTCCTCATCCTACATGTAGTCCTCCTCCTCATCCTACATGTAGTCCCCCTCCTCCTACATGTAGTCCTCCTCCTCCTACATGTAGTCCTCCTCATCCTACATGTAGTCCGCCTCCTCATCCTACATGTAGTCCTCCTCATCCTACATGTAGTCCCCCTCCTCATCCTACATGTAGTCCTCCTCATCCTACATGTAGTCCTCCTCCTCCTCCTCATCCTACATGTAGTCCTCCTCTTCCTCCTCATCCTACATGTAGTCCCCCTCCTCCTCCTCATCCTACATGTAGTCCTCCTCCTCCTCCTCATCCTACATGTAGTCCTCCTCCTCATCCTACATGTAGTCCTCTTCCTCCTCCTCATCCTACATGTAGTCCTCCTCTTCCTCCTCATCCTACATGTAGTCCCCCTCCTCCTCCTCATCCTACATGTAGTCCTCCTCCTCATCCTACATGTAGTCCCCCTCCTCCTACATGTAGTCCTCCTCCTCCTCCTACATGTAGTCCTCCTCCTCCTACATGTAGTCCGCCTCCTCATCCTACATGTAGTCCCCCTCCTCATCCTACATGTAGTCCCCCTCCTCCTCCTCCTCATCCTACATGTAGTCCTCCTCCTCATCCTACATGTAGTCCTCCTCATCCTACATGTAGTCCTCCTCCTCCTCCTCATCCTACATGTAGTCCTCCTCCTCATCCTACATGTAGTCCTCCTCATCCTACATGTAGTCCTCCTCCTCCTCATCCTACATGTAGTCCCCCTCCTCATCCTACATGTAGTCCTCCTCATCCTACATGTAGTCCCCCTCCTCATCCTACATGTAGTCCTCCTCATCCTACATGTAGTCCTCCTCCTCCTCATCCTACATGTAGTCCCCCTCCTCATCCTACATGTAGTCCTCCTCATCCTACATGTAGTCCTCCTCCTCCATCTCCTCCTCCTCCCATGGAGTGTGTGCAGGTCTAACTTCTACATGAACACAGATCTGATGATTACATCTTCTTCATCTCTCGGAGGAGTTTTTGACGCTGATTTAACATTTTGGATATTTTCCTCTCAGTGAGTTTTGAGTCTTTTATTTACCCAGAAACAAAGAAAGAAAGAAAGAAGAACAGAATCTTTCAACCCAGCTGAGCAGAGAACAAATGTTTGTTATTTGATGAACTTTGAGTCAGTGGTGCCATCTAGTGGACAAAGAATGAATCACAGCCATCACCTTCTTCATATTGACTCATGTTTCTATTTACTTTATTATTATTATAATAAAGTCCACCTCCCAGAGCTGGTGATACTTAAATCTGTTTTATTGAATATTATTATACTTGTTTCCTAGAAAGAACAATGTAATTTGGTCCCATTGTTCTGGGTCAAATGTATAAAGATGTATTTATTATTCTCTATACGGTAGAATGACTGAGTCACAAATGTAATATCATACATTAAAGGAACTAAATACACCATTCAGTACAGACCACTATACATATAGAAATCATTCATTTATTATTGTTTTTATGTTTCAATAGAGAAAGAAACCGATGGCCTCAGAGGAAGCGATCAGTCGTTCTTTTATTCTGAAAAGAAATGACTTTGACACAAACGAGTGTCTTCAAGAGAAGAAGAGATTTAAATAGATTATAAAGTAGAAGATCGTCCAGAGACGAGTGGGACATGAAGACATGAAGACATGAAGGGGTTAAGGCACTAAATGTCTCTTCTTCACTGATGGTGATTCTGTGACTCAGTGAGAGTTCTACATCATTAAAACAGAAGAAGAAGAACGTGTGCAGTATAAAGACACAAGTACACAGAGACGTTGGTGTACTTTGAGTGGTTTTTACATCGGTACGACAACAACAAACTAGAATGTTAAATGATGCTAAACGCTATAATGTGTAGTAGGCAGAGTACCTGAGCAGAGTACCTGAGCTGGTAGAGTCCACATACTCTGGTCCAGGTAGAGGATCTGGACCAGAAGCAGCTTCACACTAACTGAACTGATGAAGTGAGATTCTTCAACATGACCTCAAACACATCCAGATTATGTTTAAACGTGGACTTTATACATTTGGACAACGGTACATTGTCAGGTGTAAAAATAAAGGTGCAGGTGAGGAATGAGTACTCAGGTGTCCCCCCCCCAGCTGATGGAGTGAGTGTTTGTTTGTTTAGAGTCCGTCTGACTCCGTTTGGCACTTTGTCCCCTCGGCCGAGAGTTAAAGGATGCAGCAGCGCTTCTTCTTCTTCTTGCCGCTCGGTCCGTTCTTGTCTTTGCTCTCCGCCATCTTCTTCTTGCGGACCTCCCGCATGAGGTCGAAGAACACCTGAGAGACAGAAGGACACCCGTGAGACAGACGGACACATGTGAGACAGAAGGACACCCGTGAGACAGAAGGACACCCGTGAGACAGAAGGACACATGTGAGACAGAAGGACACATGTGAGACAGACGGACACATGTGAGACAGACGGACACATGTGAGACAGACGGACACATGTGAGACAGAAGGACACCCGTGAGACAGAAGGACACATGTGAGACAGACGGACACATGTGAGACAGACGGACACATGTGAGACAGAAGGACACCCGTGAGACAGAAGGACACATGTGAGACAGACGGACACATGTGAGACAGACGGACACATGTGAGACAGAAGGACACCCGTGAGACAGAAGGACACATGTGAGACAGACGGACACATGTGAGACAGGACACATGTGAGACAGACGGACACATGTGAGACAGGACACATGTGAGACAGAAGGACACCCGAGAGACAGAAGGACACATGTGAGACAGACGGACACATGTGAGACAGAAGGACGCCCGTGAGACAGAAGGACACCCGTGAGACAGAAGGACACCCGTGAGACAGAAGGACACATGTGAGACAGAAGGACACCCGTGAGACAGAAGGACACATGTGAGACAGACGGACACCCGTGAGACAGAAGGACACATGTGAGACAGACGGACACATGTGAGACAGAAGGACACATGTGAGACAGGACACCCGAGAGACAGAAGGACACATGTGAGACAGAAGGACGCCCGTGAGACAGACGGACGCCCGTGAGACAGACGGACGCCCGTGAGACAGACGGACGCCCGTGAGACAGACTGACGCCCGTGAGACAGACGGACGCCCGTGAGACAGAAGGACGCCCGTGAGACAGAAGGATGCCCGTGAGACAGAAGGACGCCCATGTTTTCAACCGTATTAATCCAGTTTTAGCCTGAAGTTCTGCTCCTCATCAGACTTGATGGAGTAAAGACTATCTTTAGAGCCCTGGTGGTCTACGTACCTTGTCTACGTTGGCTCTGGTCTTGGCTGAGGTCTCCACGTACTGGACCCCCCCCCACTCGCTGGCCTTGGCGGCTCCCTCGTCTGCAGAGACCTGCCTTCGCTCCTCCAGGTCGGACTTGTTCCCCACCAGCAGCAGAGGGATGGCCTCCTCCTCCTTCACCCTCAGGATCTGCTCCCTGAGGCCAGAACACAAAGGGTTAAAACCGTCTCCTTTAAGGAGTCTGGTGCAGACCTAGAACGTCTCCTTTAAGGAGTCTGGTGCAGACCTGAACTCGGAGATGGCCGTGAAGGACTCGAGCTCCGTGATGGAGAACAGCAGCAGGAAGCCCTCTCCGCTCCTGAAGTAGTTGTCCCTGATGGCGGCGTAGTCCTCCTGACCCGCCGTGTCCAGGATGTCGATCTGGACGTCCTCCCCGTCCAGGACTACCTTCTTCCTGTAGCTGTCGGCCTTGGTGGGCTCGTAGTCCTCCACAAACTAGAGGAGCAGAGGATGTTGATGGTGTGATGGAAGCAGAGAGAGAGGGATTGTGGGAAATGTAGTGCTGGAGTCTCACCTCGTCGTACATGAACTGCAGGGTGAGGGCGGACTTCCCCACTCCACCGCTGCCCACCATGATCACCTTATGGAGGACCAGAGAGGTCTGGTTCTTGTTCTTACCCGAGGCCATGATGACCGGTCTGTCGCAGTCCAGCGGCTCACAGATCCGCCTACTGGAGAGACCAGCAGAGACCAGCAAGGAGAGAGAGAGACCAGCAGGGAGAGACCAGCAGGGAGAGGGAGAGACCAGCAGGGAGAGGGAGAGACCAGCAGGGAGAGACCAGCAGGGAGAGGGAGAGACCAGCAGGGAGAGGGAGAGACCAGCAGGGAGAGAGAGAGACCAGCAGAGGCCAGCAGGGAGAGAGACCAGCAGAGAGAGAGACCAGCAGAGACATAAAACCATAAATACAACATTAAATATTAAAAACAGTGACCAGAGTAAACAATATTAAAGATGTAAACTGAGCTCATTACTCACCAAACTGTCACAGCGCTCTAGAACAGACCTGTAACAGAGAGAACCAACACACTGAGATAAAGAGCCGGTCTAAACCACTACAGGGACGTGGACCAACCCACTTGTCAGTGACCTTTCCTGCTTCCTTTCCATGCGGGCTGCAAGGACACTAACATGAATGTAACCGTCAGAACCAGATGAATATTAGTGATTAACCTCAGCTGTATACCATACATAAGAAGTACGTGAACAATGCGTGTGTGTGTGCAGTAAAAAGAGGAACTTTAATTCATCTTGTTCCTCTTGTTTTAACCAGCTGACACTCTAAACACACTTTAACAAGCGCCCGCCCTCTGCCCGGCTCTGATTGGCCAGAACTCCTCCTATCGCAGTTGCTATTGGCTACTCCGGAGCGTCACTCAACCGCGCTGATAAGCTAAGCTAGATAACGCGCGAGGCGACTTCAGGGAGGGAAAAACGACGTTAAAACGTAACGTAGAAAACTTGAAGATGGCTTAAACAACGCAGGACAAAGTCGCAAGACTCACCCGTCAATGTGTTTTCCCGCCGTTCGTTAGGAAAACCGCCATAAACCGACACGAACTGAAACTTTTACAAGTTGAGACGCTCTGCCCCACCTTACAGTTTGTACTCTGATCAAAGATCGTGTATTCTCAAGAGAGGCGTCACTCTGTAGCTGGAAAGAAAACACTAGTTCGCCGTTAGCAGTGATTCACCTTAAATAAAAGCCAAACATAACTCTTAATAATAAATAAATTAGGAACAAAAACACGTCATATTATGTGATATGTATTTACACCTACGCCAACTGTCGTTATAGGACGTAAAATACACCAACTGTCGTTATAGGCCTTAAAATGCAGCTTTTTTCAAGTGGAGTGACGAACCCGCGAAACAGACACGGAGTGACACGTCCACCTTTTTCTCTCTTCTCGGATAACATTAACAGGATGTGATGTCACGAAATTCCTCGTACTCCTTGAAATCTGTATTATTATTTTATTTTTTTCTTATTAAAATATTTTTTTAAATATGTAGTTGTCTGTAATTGCATTGTTTTATTTTCATTCCTTATTGTTTATTCACTTTCTGTAAAAAAAGAAGAAGATCAGCGCTCCGGTACTGTGTTGTGTATTTGTTTGTGTTTTAACTAAATAAAGTTTTGTGTAAAAAAATAAAAATAAAAAAAACATTTGTCTATTTATTTATTCATGTATATTCTTTCCTAAAAATAGCATAACAAATATAATAACGGTACTTTATTTTATTTAAGGCTATCACTAAATTATATATATATTTAGTTTTTGTGTGCAGAAAATAAATAAATACAAAGCTAACGATACAAGATGAATCTGATGATTAGTTGGTCTATTTTTAAGGCTTAAATATGTCATAAACAGCTTAAACAGATATAAAAGTAAAGAAACACAGCAAATCCTCAAATTAGAGAAGCTGGGATCAAGTTTCTAACGAGATATATAAATGTCAAATCGTAGTTTACTGTTAATAAAATATAAATGTAGTGATTTACAGGTTTTAAAGGTGATACAAACTCACCTGCAGCTAAAAGCATGTAGTTCCTCTCTTTGGAACAAAGATGGCGCTGTTTCCTTGCTTTCTCCACAGCTGATAGAAACACAGTAGAGACCACTGACTGATGGACTGTAACTGGATCTAATGAGGGGAAGCTGTTTCTATTTCAATCAAATCAAAGTGAATAAAACATGTTTGATCTTTCAGCATCATGAGAGCAGAGGAACAGACACACAGGCGGCCCGAGGGAACAACCTGCTGCATGTTCATGAGCATCAGCTCATCTGGTTCCTGCTTCACTAACACATGTATTCCTGTGCTCTCGTGACTCTTATCATTCATCTCCTGCAGCTTTCAGAGGCTTTTATTTTGGTATCTCACCACTTTAATTACAGGCTTGTGTTGATTTATTGTCACTCAGACAACAAGGATGCAGAATGAAAACACCGTTAACCTGCAGGGTACGATGCTCCTTCATGGGTTTCATCATGTTTTTATTTGATTTAAAGTGTTTCAACCGTTAATGAACAATCAACACTAATTAAGAAGTTTAAACTTGAAACATATTAGCTCAGAGGATGTTCTGATAGATTAATAAATATACACAAAGGTTAATAAATATGACGGAAGGAGAGAAGAAGGAACGTGTTTTAAAGTTTAAACCAAACTTCATTCATCTGATTATTTTAGGAAAAACAATCCAGAAGATTGTTTGAGTTGTTAGAAAGTACTACAAGTACTTTATTTAAAGGTACTTTACTGCAGTATTTCTACTTTACACTTCTACTTGAAGTACTTGAATAAATACTCTACATTTATCTGACCACTAAAGTTACTTATTTATATTTTAAACATAAGATGAACTAATGAATGATTCGTTTTTTATATAAAGTAAATACTTTTGGTGTATTTAAACATCGAGTATCAGAGTAGTACTTTTCAGCAGTACACAGTGTATCTTTCTGTGGTTCCAGTCTTAACCCCGCCCCTCCCCTCCTGGCCCCGCCCCGCTGCCCCCCCCCCCCCCCCCCCTCTCTTTGTATATAAAAACTTTTCGGTGTGGCGGCTCCGGGTCTCAGACGCCAGCATGGAGACGCTCCTCGGTGCGCTCTCTGGCTCAGCTCCCTCTCCTCCTCATCATCTTCTTCTCCATTGCTCAGCGGCACTCCGGCAGCACCGCGCGGGGACTCGTTTACATCTGTTCAGAGAGTAACAAGTTGAAAAGATGAACCTGGATTCGGATGCTTCTCCTTCTTTTGTGGAATATATCGCAGCTGGACTGATGCTGACGGAGTGATGCTGTGCGCGTGAAGCTGCTCCAAACTCCGACACAGAGTCCAGAGGAACCGGAGGAACCGGAGGAGCGCGTGATCACACCAAAGACAACGATGTGATATAGAATTTGCTGCACGCGAATCTTGGAGTGGTGGAATAAAGTGAGCCCGTTACGCACGGAGCCACGCGCTTCGTTTCCGCCTCCTCACACGTCTTCTTGATGAACTGGGACAGAAGAGAGAGAGAACGGTATTGGACTCCTCCTCGAACAGAAAATGAGTAGCTGTCTCTTCAGACTGGCACTCCTCCTCGTGGCTTGCGTCCTCTCCATCCGCTGCACCGCTGCGCCCGGGACCGAGGCGGAGGCGCACGCGGCGTCCCGGGACACCTGCGCGTCCTGCGGCGTCGCTGAGCCGGAGGACCCGGAGTCCGGCCGGCTGGACGGGGACTTCCTGGAGGCGGTGAAGAGGCACATCCTGAGCCGGCTGCAGTTGCGGGAGAGGCCCAACATCACGCACCCGGTGTCCCGGGCGGCCATGGTCACGGCGCTGCGGAAGCTCCACGCAGGGAAGCTGCGGGAGGACGGGCGCGTGGAGATCCCCAACCTGGACGGGCACCCGATGAGCAGCGAGGCGCTGGAGGAGAGCTCCGAGATCATCAGCTTCGCGGAGAAAGGTGCGTGATGGAGACGCGTGTTCAACGTGTTGTTATGAAGAGAAGCGACACAAATATGATATTTATAACGAGAAATGAACACGTGGCACTTATGTGTTAAAACAAACAACCCAAAGTAAGACCCCCCCCTCTGTAATGCCAACTTATTAGAACATAAAAAAGGAAAGAGTTTGATTTGATCGATATCTGACATCTTACAGAACATAAGCAGCAGTTGGAGGTGAAGTCTGCTGCTTCTGCACTAAAGCACCGTGAGAAGTTCGTTTCTATCAGCTGATAGAACCTCATGATGCACGTGCTGCTTCTAATCCTGAACATCACATTCTACTGTCAAACATAAAAACATGCTCTGAACAGACTGAGGACATCAGGACATCAGTCGTCCTCATGTTGTCCTCATGGACTTCAGCCTCTGAGAGGATGCATGTACACTCTGTGTGTGTGTGTGTGTGTGATAATGCTGATGTTGACCAGATGTTATATACAGCTGCTCCCTGCATTCATGAAGCTGAGAGAGATGTGTGTGTCTTCATATGTCGGTTGTTGTTAAAGGTAAATGTGCTGATTTCATCACATTAACACACAGTTAGGTGTGTTTGTTAAGGTACATTAAAGGTACATTAAAGGTACATAAAGGTATATTTATCTGTGTTACGCTGGTAGAAACAGGATGTGATCGAGCAGAAAAATTAAATGTAGTTTGGTGGATGAAGAGCTGATCAGATTCTGGGCGTGTTGCGTTCAAGTGCAGGAGAGAAACTCAGACTTCTAACTTCCACCCCGTGTTGCGTTCATGTTCTAGAACACAAGCAGCTTCGCTCGGCGTCGGTCGCAGGTTCGATCCCCACTGAGAGCCTCTTTTTAGCTTTACATGTTCGTCTCTGAGGCCTCGGACCTCTCCACCCTCGGCCGCCGTGCGCCAGAGAGCGACATGAGACGTGTGTGTGTGCGTGTGTGTGCGTGTGTGTGCGTGTGTGTGTGTACGTGTGTGTGTGTGTGTGTGTACGTGTGTGTGTGTGTACGTGTGTGTGTGTGTGTGTGTGTGTGTACATGTGTGTGTGCGTGCGTGTGTGTGTGTGTATGTGTGTGTGTGCGTGTGTGTGTCATGGCCCCGTTGTTGAATCGGTCCCCTCAGTATAAGGTCAGAGCTTTTGTGTCGACCGTCGTGTGGCCTGAATGCAGATTGATGAGCTGAACTCAATTCACAGTGTGTGTGTGTATGCGTGTGTGTGCGTGTGCGTGTGTGACATGTTGTCAGTCCACTGCATCAGTTTGCTTCTCACTCTTCTTGTCGACCTCTCACAGTCCCTTTAGTCCATGATCTTCTGTCTTATGATCTTCATCACCCTGTTGATGAGGAAGACCATGAAAGATGATCAAAAGCTCCAGAACAGTGTTTAATATTGAAGAATGATCGTCAACATTCAGAATTTAAAAGTCACTTTTTGACCATTTTAATCTCACATTATTAAAGTGTATTTACGGTTTCTATTTACATTTTAATTGATTATATTTAATCTAATAAGATAGCTGTTGCTGAGGAATTACTGACGCGTAACAATCACTTTCTTCTCTTCTTTATGTTTTTATTTTGTAACGTACACGTGAAGTAAAGAAGACTTCAGTGGGAACATCTCCAGTGAAGATTCCTGCAGAAAATCTCTGCTTTTGAAGCTGATTTCAGCCTGAATGTATCTCTTGACCACGGCGTTGGACATGGAAGCGACTCGCATGTTACTCAATCGTTGCAGCGTTTTATTTATCCGTCACTAAAACATTCTAAATATTTGTCTGAAGTTACACGGAGAACAGCTGCCGTCTGTCGCCTGATTAAAGAACGTCTTTGCATCTCGCTCTCCTGCTCTCTGGGTTCATCTTCAATTACCCAGCATCCTCCTTGGCGTCTGAGACGTGGGGTTTGATGGATGCACACCTGTGAGATCTGCACCTGCAGCTCAGCTGTGTTGAGATCAGCTGGTCCCGTGACGGATGAGGTAGCGCATAAAGACGTTTGCTTTGATGACGACGCTCACGGCTTTGCTACTTTTTCCTGCAAAAACTACATCTAGGTTCTCTTCTTCTGTGGTGCTTCGTGGTCACAAATGCACCACATGTGATCCAAAGTAACAGCCGCTAAAAAGCTCCGTCAGCATCTCCAGATAAATAAGCTCAGAGATAAAACGCAGGAGCTTAAGAAGCTTCTAGTTCTGAGACAGAAGTCACAGTTTCTACCAGATTCCATGATAACATGAAGTATTATTCATTATTTTATTTCCCCAACATGTAAAGAACTTATTGCATCTTTTATCTTTTTATTTAGCAAATTGAGTAAAAAGATTTGAATCAATCAAACTTACTGGCTGAATAAATGAAGAGACGAATACTTGATGCATTCCTTAAAGGTGCAGGAGAAACAGGAGTATAATATATACATATATATATACACATATATATATATGTATATATATATATATCTATAAAGATGATAAAGATGTTGTGGTTTTAGTTTCTAAAGGGTTTGAATCCCTCGGCTGCCTCGGGCCATTTGCAGGTTTCGGTTCGTTGCTGCGTCTCTTTTAGGCTTCGTTGTGACGACAGTGTCGGCTCCACAAGATCTCGTTTTCAGGCAGCATTCAATGCAGAGTCTTTGAACCTTTTGTGTGCTGCTCTCTTAAGCCCCCCCCCCCCCCCCCCCTCTTTCTTCTCACATTTGGGCCAATTCGGAGGCCAAGTGGCCCAGCGCCCAACGGCTTCCTGTCACAGTCCGACGGACCGGTGCTGCCACCCTGAACCCGAGGGGAGGTCTGGGGGTCTGTTGTCAAAGAGCTGACCCCTTGATTTAAATGTCGCCCGTTCTTCCTCAGTCAGCTTTATTAACGATGTGTTTTTTGCTCCCCAGACGACATGGTGACGTCCAAGTCCAGCCTGTTCTTCCTGATCTCCAGTGAGGGCAACCAGAACCTCTACGTGACGCAGGCCACCCTCTGGCTCTACTTCAAGCTGCTGCCGTCGCCATCTCCGTCGGAGGCACGCCCACGGCGGAAGGTGACGGCGAAGGTGTACTACCAGGAGCCGGGCCTCGGCAGCAAGTGGAACCTGGTGGAGAAGCGGCTGGAGCTGAAGCGCAGCGGCTGGCACACCTTCGTGCTCACCGACGCCGTGCGGCTGGTGTTCCAGAAGGGCGAGCGACGGCAGAACCTGGACGTGCGCTGCGAGGCCTGCGAGGCCGAGGGCGTCGCGCCGGTCCTGCTCGACCGCGTCGACGAGTCCCACCGGCCGTTCCTGGTGGTGCAGGCGCGGCAGTCCGCGGACAGCAAGCACCGCATCCGGAAGAGGGGGCTGGAGTGCGACGGCAGCAGCAGCCTCTGCTGCCGGCAGCAGTTCTACATAGACTTCCGGCTCATCGGCTGGAACGACTGGATCATTGCGCCGTCGGGGTACTTTGGGAACTACTGCGAGGGGAACTGCCCGGCATACATGGCGGGCGTCCCCGGCTCGGCGTCGTCCTTCCACACGGCGGTGGTGAACCAGTACCGCATGCGGGGGATGAGCCCCGGCTCCATGAACTCCTGCTGCATCCCCACCAAGCTCAGCACCATGTCCATGCTCTACTTTGACGACGAGTACAACATCGTGAAGCGGGACGTTCCCAACATGATCGTGGAGGAGTGCGGCTGCGCTTGAGCGAGTGTTATTTTCAATCCCTGTTTATTTAAAAGGTGGAACTGAAGAAGATTCACACTTTTTACAACAACGAAAAGAATACAGAAACATATTTATGGAAAAAACAAGCGCACCCTCACATATGCCTGCACAAAAAACAACTTGTATATATATTTATGTTTGCTGATATATTTCGTTATATTCTCTGGTGGTTTCAGTGAAGAGTTCTCTTCCAAATCTTTAAATATCCACTTTGGAAAACAATCAATCTCTGAAGTTCTTCATTAAATATCTGTAAGATAGTGAGGATGCTCTATCGGTGGAGGAGGGACCACTTGTTTAGAGGTGGGTATCTTCTTTTTGGAGTGAAACCCTTCATGTGTAGAAGTTAAAACCCAAAATAACATCTCCAGAGGAGCCTTACACGAGTCACAGAGAAGGCTTTTTGGGGGTGATTCTACTGAGAACTTCACCAACGTACAGCACTTCAGACCAGGAGTCACATCCAGACTTTGGTCCACGATGAAAGCCGGCTTCAAGCCGAACATTTGGACGCATCCAAGAAAAACACAATCAAGGGTTTTGCCACCAAAAGCGTTAAATAACCCTCTAAAGTAAAAGGTGGATTCTTCTGTCCAGCATCGTCATTGTTTAATCGGTGGGATTTTAACCTCAACCCAGAGTGAAGGTGGTTTGTTAGTCAGATCTCGTCAAGCGTCATTTGTGCAATTTACTTGATTCCCTCAACGTCTCGACCAAATTATCCCTCAGACGAGTGTCTTTAAGGTCTTTGACTCTCAGATTGAACAGAGTCTGGTTTGGGATGTCGGACTGTGAGATATGAACTTCAGGTTCAAAGGTTAAGACTCATTACAGCCACAACGTTTGAGAGAACGATTGGGTATTTCTTCCCCGATTGGAATCTGAGGATTTAACAACACAAGTAGAGTCTGATCCCAAAGGGACAAAGATCTGACGTACCAACCCAACCTTCAAATAACAAGCAAACCTCTTCTGTGATTGGTGCCAGAGGCTTCGTCTCTGCAGACCTAAAGTCTTAAAAGGACTCCGTCTCCCACTCTTTAAGAGTGCGTGATCAGCTCATGAAGACGTTCATCCATCTTTGTTAACGTTCGGATGTCAAGAAGAGCTTCAGATTCGGTTCCTCCCGGTCGATCAAATCAAGTGAAAAGTTGCCATAATTTCCCCGTTTAGTTGACGGTTGAACTCCACCCCTTTGATAGCACTTGCAGATTTAAAATGCCTTTTAGACTGAGCACCGTTCGCCCACAGTCCTTCTAAACAGAAATAAGTGCCGCATGAGCTATGCAATGTATAGTATTGACCCGTAAACATGAACTGAAGCTTCACTTCTATCACTTAGTACTTTAGATGTTAAGCGTTGCAGACGGGCAGCGGGTCGGAGGAGGAGGCAGAGAGTTCGTTTCTACGCTACGAAATGGTTTTTGCCAACGATATTGTGAAGAAAATGTAATTTCTGCCTTTTTTATGTTTCTTTATCGTCCATTTAGGAGACAAGAGTTGGAAAAATACGACATCTGCCGCACAATAAAGTAGATTTTTACGCCTTTTCACACAAAGACGGCAGCTTGAAGTGACACATCTGTTGTATATCGTTAAAAATATCAATGCATTTTATAAATTATTGGTTCCCAACCTGGTAATTCAGATGTTTTTCTTGAAATTCACAAAATGATTGTCGATTTTCAAAATAAAACCATAAATCAACAAAAACACATGAAATAAAGCTGATATTTAATTTTCATTGTCACTTTGGGTTGCCAGGTTTGTTTGGGATACACATTGGGAATAAAAGATGAGTTCCTTTGTTCTTCTTGATGCAATCATCAATTTAAAAAGTGAACCACTAAAGGAGGCTAACTGTGACCCAGATGGGATTCTGGTCTAAAGGAACGCGTCCCAGAGGAGTCTTCAGTTCGGCACCGAAACACACTTTGAGACTCAGTTTTCAGGTTAAAGCTCCTCTTTCACAGCCCCCCCCCCCTCGGGAATAAAAGAATAAATAAAAACTAAACCTCCATTTAAAAAACAGAAGTTATTTTTATAGCAGAGTCTCTGTTGAGACGTGTAACGATGGAACCAAAGAGGCCGAGAGGCGGAGCTTGTGTTTGCAGACGAGGCCTAAACACTGTATCAGGGTATAATATCAGTCCGTAATCAGCTTCATCGCTTTCTATTTTATACATAGACATATCGCATATTTTTTTTATCAGTTTTTCTTTCTGTTT
Source organism: Anarhichas minor (assembly GCF_050575085.1). NCBI lineage: Eukaryota > Metazoa > Chordata > Actinopteri > Perciformes > Anarhichadidae > Anarhichas > Anarhichas minor. Next base: position 14,119,034 of record NW_027466464.1, on the reverse strand, counting down.
GTTTGTTAGCGTCGTTTAGAGTGAAGCACATCTGATCCCTGTACAGTCGCTGTAACATATGAATTATGCTTTTTTCAAATATTTTTTGTTCTTTGTAATTGTTGGAAAAATAAATTTCTTATTACCGAACGAATGGTTTTGTTGACGCCGTATTCATGAAGGTGTGTTTTTATCACATTTCACTCAAAGCACATTCGTATTCATCACATCTGATATTTAATCATTTTATGAAACTGTTTCCACTATAAGTACTTCATTACCTTCAGTATATGTAGTATTTGTGTGCACTATAAGTACTTCAGTATATGTAGTATTTGTGTGCACTATAAGTACTTCAGTATATGTAGTATTTGTGTGCACTATAAGTACTTCAGTATATGTAGTATTTGTGTCCACTATAAGTACTTCAGTATATGTAGTATTTGTGTCCACTATAAGTACTTCAGTATATGTAGTATTTGTGTCCACTATAAGTACTTCAGTATATGTAGTATTTGTGTCCACTATAAGTACTTCATTACCTTCAGTATATGTAGTATTTGTGTCCACTATAAGTACTTCAGTATATGTAGTATTTGTGTCCACTATAAGTACTTCAGTATATGTAGTATTTGTGTCCACTATAAGTACTTCATTACCTTCAGTATATGTAGTATTTGTGTCCACTATAAGTACTTCAGTATATGTAGTATTTGTGTCCACTATAAGTACTTCAGTATATGTAGTATTTGTGTCCACTATAAGTACTTCAGTATATGTAGTATTTGTGTCCACTATAAGTACTTCATTACCTTCAGTATATGTAGTATTTGTGTCCACTATAAGTACTTCAGTATATGTAGTATTTGTGTCCATGCGTCCCCTCAGACACTCAGAGGATCTTAACAGACTAATTATAAACTGAACTAACGTCAGCAGGACTTCAGGGGTCAAGTGCTTCACCTCTCGGGGTCAAACCCTCCCTGATGTTTTAATGAAACTCTGAGAGGAAGGAGGAGTCGGCCAGAGGAGGTGAGAGGAGGTGCAGCAGTCAGGTTTAATCCGACAGGTGAGGAGTCAGGAATGAGAAACAAAGAGGAAGAGGAGGAACACACTCGTAATGTTGGGATGAAGACGCAGCATCACTCGTATTCATTTAGAAACCTGCTGATTGTTGAACACTTGATTCTGTTTCTGTTCACTTCTGAATGTTTTACGATGAGAATATTTCCTTCAGGACATTTTGAGAGTTTTCTCTCTTTTATTTATGAGACTAAAAAAACGCTTGTGCAATGTTGCTCATGAGCAATGCATCCTGGGACATGTAGGCCCGGTGGATATACATAAAAGGTGGTGTTCTTTACATCATAACGTAACACATACATATTTAAACTTGTATAACTATATTACTGTATTATGAAGACGATGATAATTGCTTTAAAGGCACGTTAAAGGAAGAAGTGAAATCTTGGAGGCTCCATCTAGTGGCCATTAGAGGAACTGCAGCCTGAAACACTTCACACTCAGCTGTGCTGATTTAGTAAAGAACAAAACAAACAGAGGCCAGACGTTGTTCAGCGTGTTTTTGTTGTGAGGGTTCGTGGATTACAGACTCTGTGGACACGTCAGGTGACACACCAGAGCCGTTTCATCACGTCGCTCCACCACAGAGGACAGGAATGTTAATGGTCGGGGCCCCGGGGCCTCGTCTCTCTCACACACACACACACACACACACACACACACACACACATACACACACACACACACACACACACACACACACACACACACACACACACACACACACACACACACACACACACACTCACTCACCTGTGTCATGTGTTTGGACGGAGCGCTGAGCTCTGACTCGATGCTGATTTATGGGAATGAGCAGCAGATGTAATTTGTTTCTGAACCGTCAATCACACGTTTACAGGGCGGGACAAAGAGAAACAGCAGCACTCGTCATTCAGATCTGAAGAGTTTAAAATGAGAAACACATGAGAGGTGATGATCACAAGACATCAAAACACTCTGATATGACGAATACAACCTCTAAATATTAAATGAATATTAGATATCCATATGCATTTGCTTAATATTCTTACATTTCTTACTTAAAGTCCAACAATTTAAAGATAAGATGTAAATCATTTTACAACTCGTAACAAACAACAGAAAGAATTAGATGTGAATGAGGTGGTGAGGAAACATTTCAGAGGAAACAACTCCCAACATCACCTTTAGTTTGCACAAAGTAACGTCTTTGGTTTGCACAAAGTAACGTCTTTAGTTTGCACAAAGTAACGTCTTTAGTTTGCACAAAGTAACGTCTTTGGTTTGCACAAAGTAACGTCTTTGGTTTGCACGAAGTAACGTCTTTAGTTTGCACAAAGTAACGTCTTTGGTTTGCACAAAGTAACGTCTTTGGTTTGCACAAAGTAACGTCTTTGGTTTGCACAAAGTAACGTCTTTGGTTTGCACAAAGTAACGTCTTTGGTTTGCACAAAGTAACGTCTTTGGTTTGCACAAAGTAACGTCTTTGGTTTGCACAAAGTTGAGTCTTTGGTTTGCACAAAGTAACGTCTTTAGTTTGCACAAAGTAACGTCTTTGGTTTGCACAAAGTAACGTCTTTGGTTTGCACAAAGTAACGTCTTTAGTTTGCACAAAGAAACGTCTTTGGTTTGCACAAAGTAACGTCTTTAGTTTGCACAAAGTAACGTCTTTGGTTTGCACAAAGTATCGTCTTTAGTTTGCACAAAGTAACGTCTTTGGTTTGCACAAAGTAACGTCTTTAGTTTGCACAAAGTAACGTCTTTAGTTTGCACAAAGTATCGTCTTTAGTTTGCACAAAGTAACGTCTTTGGTTTGCACAAAGTAACGTCTTTAATTTGCACAAAGTAGCGTCTTTAGTTTGCACAAAGTAACGTCTTTGGTTTGCACAAAGTAACGTCTTTGGTTTGCACAAAGTAACGTCTTTAGTTTGCACAAAGTAACGTCTTTAGTTTGCACAAAGTAGCATCTTTGGTTTGCACAAAGTTGCGTCTTTAGTTTGCACAAAGTAACGCCTTTGGGTTGCACAAAGTAACGTCTTTAGTTTGCACAAAGTGACGTCTTTGTATTGCACAAAGTAACATCTTTGGTTTGCACAAAGTTGCGTCTTTGGTTTGCACAAAGTAACGTCTTTAGTTTGCACAAAGTAACGTCTTTAGTTTGCACAAACTTGCGTCTTTGGTTTGCACAAACTTGCGTCTTTGGGTTGCACAAAGTAACGTCTTTGGTTTGCACAAAGTAACGTCTTTGGTTTGCACAAAGTTGCGTCTTTGGTTTGCACAAAGTAACGCCTTTAGTTTGCACAAAGTAACGTCTTTAGTTTGCACAAAGTAACGTCTTTGGTTTGCACAAAGTAACGTCTTTAGTTTGCACAAAGTAACGTCTTTAGTTTGCACAAAGTAACGTCTTTGGTTTGCACAAAGTAACGTCTTTAGTTTGCACAAAGTAACGTCTTTAGTTTGCACAAAGTAACGCCTTTGGTTTGCACAAAGTAACGTCTTTGGTTTGCACAAAGTAACGTCTTTGGTTTGCACAAAGTAACGTCTTTGGTTTGCAGAAAGTAACGCTTTAGTTTGCACAAAGTAACGTCTTTAGTTTGCACAAAGTAACGTCTTTGGTTTGCACAAAGTAACGTCTTTAGTTTGCACAAAGTAACGCCTTCAGTTTGCACAAAGTAACGCCTTTAGTTTGCACAAAGTAACGTCTTTAGTTTGCACAAAGTAACGTCTTTAGTTTGCACAAAGTAACGTCTTTAGTTTGCACAAAGTAACGCCTTTAGTTTGCACAAAGTAACGTCTTTAGTTTGCACAAAGTAGCGTCTTTAGTTTGCACAAAGTAACGGCTTTAGTTTGCACAAAGTAACACCTTTAGTTTGCACAAAGTAACGTCTTTAGTTTGCACAAAGTAACGTATTTAGTTTGCACAAAGTAACGTCTTTAGTTTGCACAAAGTAACGCCTTTAGTTTGCACAAAGTAACGTCTTTAGTTTGCACAAAGTAACGCCTTTAGTTTGCACAAAGTAACGTCTTTAGTTTGCACAAAGTAGCGTCTTTAGTTTGCACAAAGTAACGGCTTTAGTTTGCACAAAGTAACACCTTTAGTTTGCACAAAGTAACGTCTTTAGTTTGCACAAAGTAACGTATTTAGTTTGCACAAAGTAACGTCTTTAGTTTGCACAAAGTAACGCCTTTAGTTTGCACAAAGTAACACCTTTAGTTTGCACAAAGTAACGTCTTTAGTTTGCGCAAAATAACATCTTTAGTTTGCGCAAAGTAACGTCTTTAGTTTGCACAAATTAACGTCTTTAGTTTGCACAAAGTAACGTCTTTAGTTTGCGCAAAGTAACATCTTTAGTTTGCGCAAAGTAACGTCTTTAGTTTGCACAAAGTAACGTCTTTAGTTTGCACAAAGTAACGCCTTTAGTTTGCACAAAGTAACGTCTTTAGTTTGCACAAAGTAGCGTCTTTAGTTTGCACAAAGTAACGGCTTTAGTTTGCACAAAGTAACACCTTTAGTTTGCACAAAGTAGCGTCTTTAGTTTGCACAAAGTAGCGTCTTTAGTTTGCACAAAGTAACGGCTTTAGTTTGCACAAAGTAACACCTTTAGTTTGCACAAAGTAGCGTCTTTAGTTTGCACAAAGTAACGTCTTTAGTTTGCACAAAGTAACATCTTTAGTTTGCACAAAGTAGCGTCTTTAGTTTGCACAAAGTAACGCCTTTAGTTTGCACAAAGTAACACCTTTAGTTTGCACAAAGTAACGTCTTTAGTTTGCGCAAAATAACATCTTTAGTTTGCGCAAAGTAACGTCTTTAGTTTGCACAAAGTAACGTCTTTAGTTTGCACAAAGTAACGTCTTTAGTTTGCGCAAAGTAACATCTTTAGTTTGCGCAAAGTAACGTCTTTAGTTTGCACAAAGTAACGTCTTTAGTTTGCACAAAGTAACGCCTTTAGTTTGCACAAAGTAACGTCTTTAGTTTGCACAAAGTAACGGCTTTAGTTTGCACAAAGTAACACCTTTAGTTTGCACAAAGTAGCGTCTTTAGTTTGCACAAAGTAACGTCTTTAGTTTGCACAAAGTAACGTCTTTAGTTTGCGCAAAGTAACGTCTTTAGTTTGCACAAAGTAACGCCTTTAGTTTGCACAAAGTAACGTCTTTAGTTTGCACAAAGTAGCGTCTTTAGTTTGCACAAAGTAACGGCTTTAGTTTGCACAAAGTAACACCTTTAGTTTGCACAAAGTAGCGTCTTTAGTTTGCGCAAAGTAACGCCTTTAGTTTGCACAAAGTAACGTCTTTAGTTTGCACAAAGTAGCGTCTTTAGTTTGCACAAAGTAACGCCTTTAGTTTGCACAAAGTAACGTCTTTAGTTTGCACAAAGTAACGTCTTTAGTTTGCACAAAGTAACGTCTTTAGTTTGCACAAAGTAGCGTCTTTAGTTTGCACAAAGTAACACCTTTAGTTTGCACAAAGTAACGTCTTTAGTTTGCACAAAGTAACGTCTTTAGTTTGCACAAAGTAGCGTCTTTAGTTTGCACAAAGTAACGTCTTTAGTTTGCACAAAGTAACGCCTTTAGTTTGCACAAAGTAACGTCTTTAGTTTGCACAAAGTAGCGTCTTTAGTTTGCACAAAGTAACACCTTTAGTTTGCACAAAGTAACGTCTTTAGTTTGCGCAAAGTAACGTCTTTAGTTTGCACAAAGTAACGTCTTTAGTTTGTAACAAAGTAACGTCTTTAGTTTGCACAAAGTAGCGTCTTTAGTTTGCACAAAGTAACGCCTTTAGTTTGCACAAAGTAACGTCTTTAGTTTGCACAAAGTAACGTCTTTAGTTTGCACAAAGTAACGTCTTTAGTTTGCACAAAGTAGCGTCTTTAGTTTGCACAAAGTAACACCTTTAGTTTGCACAAAGTAACGTCTTTAGTTTGCACAAAGTAACGTCTTTAGTTTGCACAAAGTAGCGTCTTTAGTTTGCACAAAGTAACGTCTTTAGTTTGCACAAAGTAACGCCTTTAGTTTGCACAAAGTAACGTCTTTAGTTTGCACAAAGTAGCGTCTTTAGTTTGCACAAAGTAACACCTTTAGTTTGCACAAAGTAACGTCTTTAGTTTGCGCAAAGTAACGTCTTTAGTTTGCACAAAGTAACGTCTTTAGTTTGCACAAAGTAACGTCTTTAGTTTGTAACAAAAATGTAACCTCATGCTTGTTTTTGTGAAAATGTTTTGCACTTAAATTTGGACTTTCAGTTTGAAGTTTCGTGGAATCACGATTATCTGAGCTGTAAATCAGAGGAACAAATATTTTTGGGAGCATCAGCATGCTTCTGGAAAACAAACTCGCATCACTGTCAGCTCCAGACGTTCCCACAGAATAACGGGATTATCGATGGGATTTTCCATCTGCAGATAATCAGGAGGAAGCTTCTCTCAGAGGAAACTGGAGTCTAGACGATGAGTAGAATTCAACATGTGGAGAAGTTTCATTTCCACCAACGCTTCGTGACCTTTTGTGCAAACATTCTCCTCCTTTAGAGTCCTTCATATTCACAGGTTTCTCTCCTCTAAAGGTGCCGCCAGTTATTAAATCCAGGGTTTAAAGTGACTTATTATCCCTCATGAAGCACCATAACTCACTCTAATCCCACCGCAGGTGTTGAAAAATGTCTATATTTCTACCACGACAGAGTCTGACAACGTGCCACAAGCAGAGATAACACATGACATCATCTAGTGTTTAACAGCAGGAGCAATCACAGGTGTGTTCTGTAACCACAGGTACTTACAGGTCCACTCCAGGATCAGGTCTGAGGAACCTTCTTTGTTTCTTCCTCATATTAGCGACACTAATTGTTCACCTTTGTCTTGTCATGGAGTGTTTCTCCACTGCCGTGTTGCTAAATTAAAGTATTTGGGGGACTTTTTTTCCACCGCTGGTTGCATTTCTCACTCAAACATAAAGACATTCGCTCTCATGAGTTCATGGTGGAGAATGACTGGAATGTTCCGCTGCACTTATCAAAACATGCACGTTACATCTCCTGGCTCTCTTTTCCCCCGAGGCGTCAGCAGCTCCGTCCTCGTCTTATCAGTCCGTGAGGTGAAAGGATGGCCGGAGATCCCACACGTCCACCAGCACCTGAACACACCGCTGGTTCAGACTGAAACCAGAGACTTTACGTCAGGCGGTCGTGTTTTATGAACCAGAAATAATAGAACATATGAAATCATCTTAAAGACTCTTCCAGTTCAGGCAGAAACACACAAACTAATACTATATATTACACGATATTGTTTCTATTCTGTTGGCCGAGTTTGGCCTCCGTCCATATTACACTTTATTAAACAAGAAGACGTTTCTTCAACAGACAGAAAAACAAATCAAATCTGGAGAAAAGGAATGTTTTGAAGATGCTGCTGGAAATATTTCAGCTGTTTTGAAGTCAGACAAACCGTAAAGTGTCATAAAACAAATAAAAAGCAGAGCAATGTTCCTCGCGTGTTCCTCACGTGTTCCTCGCGTGTTCCTCAGACCTCCACACACGCTTGGCGGCGGTCGGGTTGAAGTCTGGCTCGTGGTTTTGTATTGTTTGCTTTGTTGTTGAGATGAAACCTGCTGACTCAGATGAGTCACCGTCTGAAGGAAGAAGCAACAACAGCAGCAGCTCCTCCCTGATTGGTCCAGACACATTCTACAGGCAACCACCTGGAAAACAAAGAACTCCTCATGCACGAAGGATTCCAGGATAATATTTTGTATTTGATGTTTTGATGGTTTTGTGGGAGCATCTGAGTATTAACAGCTGACTTGAGGTCAGGTGGTTCATGTGGAAACAAATGTGTTGAAAGCACCTGTTGATGAGTGTGTGATGGTTTATTTATGGAAGCTCAGGTGATACTTCTTCTTCTTCTTCTGTTAGACGTCACTTGGCAGGAATGTCTGATTCAACCACATTCTTGTTGTTCTTCGTCTTGCTGTTTTTCCTGTTCTTCTCCTTCTTCTTCGTCTTGCTGTTTTTCCTGTTCTTCTCCTTCTTCTTCGTCTTGCTGTTGTTCCTGTTCTTCTCCTTCTTCTTCGTCTTGCTGTTGTTCCTGTTCTTCTCCTTCTTCTTCGTCTTGCTGTTTTTCCTGTTCTTCTCCTTCTTCTTCGTCTTGCTGTTGTTCCTGTTCTTCTCCTTCTTCTTCGTCTTGCTGTTGTTCCTGTTCTTCTCCTTCTTCTTCGTCTTGCTGTTGTTCCTGTTCTTCTCCTTCTTCTTCGTCTTGCTGTTTTTCTCCTTGAACCTGTTCTTCTTCTCCTTCTTTTTGTTCCTGTTGTTTTTCTTCTTCTTCTTATTTTTTGTCTTGCGGTTCTTCTTGTAAATGTTGAAGCTGTTGTTCCTCGTCTTGTTCTTTCTCTTCTTCTTCTTCTTCTTGTTCTTCTTCTCTTGTTCTTCATGCTGTGACCCAGGAGAAACTAGAAACCAGTGGAGGAGTTTGTCTCATCGGCTGATCAACTCTCTTCTTCTTCTGAGTCTTTTCAGGAATTTAAAGATGGCGCTCAGCAATGATGTAATTCCTTGTTGTGTTTTCGGGGCGCTAAAGGGGGGGGGGGGGGGGGAGGGGGGGTACATTGTGCTCCCTAAACGCTCCAGATGGTTGGTTAAGCTGCTGCTGCATCACTGCGTCCAACTGACCCGCACGGTGCGCCGCCGCCGCTCACCAGCGTCCTCCCGCCATGAATATTGATGAGGAGCAGAAGAAGAAGAAGAAGCTCGCTCATTAGAATATTCATGGGGGTGACGTGCAGCGGGACTATTCATGAATCTAATCGGTGATCAGCACCTCTAGTAACGAGTACGTGTACAGTGAACAAGCTGCCATTTCTGTTGCCTGATTAAGCCTGATCCCTGTTTCTAGGTCAGGGAGAGGCATAGAAACGCAGCAGAGCATCCAGAAAACACACTGGGCTCACCCCCCCGACCACCAACATTCACACCTATTTATCACCACTCACAGCAGCTTTTATCTCGCTGTCTTTCTCTCTTCATTTTCATTGTTGCACCCAAGAAAAGTAGGACAACGCAAGTTGCAAAATAGGGACAATGGAGGGGGGACAGTTTGCTTTTCTTGGTAACTCCCAATTAGGCTTTGTTCTCACTTGAAATGTCTCTTTTGAATAATTGATGGTGGATTTAAAGGAAAGGCACGAGCATTATCTAAATCTCTCCAGGGTTACATCAGTATTATTTAAAGCGAGGCGGCTACAATGGGAGCATGAAGCGGGTCTGAGTCCAGGCAGGTTGGCTCTTGTTTCAATGAATAAAGGGTTAAAGCTTCGTTTCTTCCCTTTCCTCTCTCAGGGTGCTGGGTCCCTGCTCTGCTGACGAGTCTCTCTCTAGGGCACATACTTGTGGGGCACGTATATATTCTCTCTCATTAGTTCTGCAGATTTGGGGCCCTCGGGGTAACTCCTGTGCACATGTGTTGGAAGTGTGGTTCCCACTGTGCTCTGCAGCTCTGATTGAGTCTCTGATTGCCTTGACATTAAGGGGGCTGCAATTCTTGTGTCATGGCTGGCCTGATGAATTGGCCTTGCAGGAAGGGGGGGCGCACACTGAGCTGTTGTTGTAGCCCTGAGGATCAAGACTCGGAGGACTGAGAGCAACTGATGGTTAAAGGCAACGAAATGCAGGGTCAGAAACACACCTGGATTCATGAAGTCGAATTAATCTCTTTTAATATCTAACTCTCAAAAACATCCATGCAGCAGTTTAACCTGTGACTCCAGTCACAACGAGGACAACTTGAGACCTCGTTAGTGCCATGCTACCTCAGGTTAGGGTGTGGTTCAGGTTTTAAAAGGGGGGCAGGTCTGAATCCCGACGTCCACACCTCCCCACTCCAGTAAAGGACTTCTTTCCCTGGTTGTAAATGTCTACAAACGCACTCAGTACTCTTCTGACTTTGACTCCCCTCTCACTGTACTTTGTTTTTCTGTCCGACACCTTGGTTTGATGGTGTCTTCTCCCGCAGCCCACGTGCACCTGAAGGCCTCTCGGTTCCGGCTCCCATCACGGGTCAGCCGAGGCCTCCCAGCGGGGTTAATCTCCTGGTATGAGTGACTTCATCGGTTAAGAAGGGGCTCGCCAAAAAGGTTGTACAAGTCATATAATTAAGAGGCTTAGATGAATTTGTGCAGGAGGAACAAAACGCCATTATCGTCTTAAGGTGGATTTGGTGCTGAATTATTTTTCCTTATAACCACACACTCAGGAGATTATCTGCTGAGCGGCTGAGCTCTGAACTGGAAGAACAAGAGCTGAAAGATTTATGAGCACAGTTGTTCTTCCAGGAATCACAAGAGTCACGATGTTCTGCTCTGCTTTCGGTTGACTTTACTGAAGTCAGTCATGTTCATGTGTTAGGTAATGAAACAGGTGGAGGAGGACGCCATCCTGTTGAGATGAGAGCTAACGATACAGTAGAGAATCATTTCAGCAAGTTAAAAAACAAATAGCACGATCTAAGAACACTCCATCAGAAGGAAAAGTCCTGCATTAAAAAGCTATTACTGATATTCTGAGATTCTAGAAGTCTAAACTTGTTGGGAAATGTGTAAATAATGTTAAATAAGACATCTAGAGCAATTACATTAATGAATATATGACACAGTTTTTGGTCGTCGCCATCTTGGTTTTTGGTCGTAACCATCTTGGTTTTTAGCCGTCGCCATCTTGGTTTTTGGTCGTCACCATCTTGGTTTTTGGTCGTCACCATCTTGGTTTTTAGCCGTCGCCATCTTGGTTTTTGGTCGTCACCATCTTGGTTGTTGGGCGTCACCATCTTGGTTTTTAGCCGTCGCCATCTTGGTTGTTGGGCGTCACCATCTTGGTTTTTGGTCGTCACCATCTTGGTTTTTAGCCGTCGCCATCTTGGTTGTTGGGCGTCACCATCTTGGTTTTTGGTCGTCGCCATCTTGGTTGTTGGGCGTCACCATCTTGGTTTTTGGTCGTCACCATCTTGGTTTTTGGTCGTCACCATCTTGGTTGTTGGGCGTCACCATCTTGGTTTTTAGCCGTCGCCATCTTGGTTATTGGACGAGTTTCACGGATGAAGACATGACGGTTTCACGGCTGTATGATCACTACTAAATGACGGCTACCAGCCCGGTTTAAATCTGCATGACGACGCGTTTGTTTTCAGTGACGAAGCAGAAACTGCTCGATGTATTTGCAGAACGAATCATCGGCAAAAAACACACCTAGCCAACATCCAGCGGGCTGATTTAACCTCTCTTGTTTCAGGGCATTTCTGATTACCGTCCGACCTGGTAAACGCACGTGTTAACATGTGAGGAAATAAAGACCGCCTCGCTCGCTCGCTCGCTCGCTCGCACGCACGCACGCACGCACGCACGCACGCACGCACGCACGCACGCACGCACGCACGCACGCACGCACGCACGCACGCACGCACGCACGCACGCACGCACGCACGCACGCACGCACGCACGCACACACGCACACACACACACACACACACACACACACACACACACACACACTCCAGGAATAGATGGCAACGATTCAAGAAGGCAGCTATTAAAGGAGCTTACAGCTTTCTGTTCCAATTGAAACGCCGCTCAATGAATGACATCACTCTCAGCTTGTATTCATACAGATCTCATTCCAGGCAACTTGAGCAAATATTGGCAACTCCTTTTCCTCCACACACACACACACACACACACACACACACACACACACACACACACACACACACACACACACACACACACACACACACACACACACACACACACACACACAGCGTTTTTTTTTTGATGGTGATGGATAAACCATTTAGCTGCAATCACCATCGCGGCCTCATGAGATAGTTGATGGTAATGCGCGGTGGGGCCGCGTGTTTACCTTAAAGGCAGCCTGATAAGGATCATGTGGCATGTTTCTGCAGAGTACAATTGGGAGATTTGTTGCAGGGGATTCTGGGGGCCCCCGACGGCCCCCCATGGGGCCTGAACACTGAGGCAGTGTCTCCATCCATCACTCATAGGGCTGTCCATCACAGCGCCGTGTCCCCCCCCAACGAGGAGGATTGATTCCCAAATATGATGCAGCAGATTTAGCTCCAGAACGTCTTCATTGCTGATGAGAAGCTTCTATTAATATACAACAGCAATCGTTCATTATTAAACCAGATCTCAACCCGGACTTTAAATTTACAATCAGGCTGATTTAAATGGTTAGAAATAAACCTTCTCAGGTCCAAATCATCAGATTTACGACGCTGCGTATCCCACACCCACTTACTTACTCTCGCCAACCAAACAGACCAGCGGAGACGTCAGCCCCACTTGTGCCTTTTTTAATACTATATGGGAAACGTTTGGTTTTGTCAACTTTGAAACCTCCAGAAGGTTGAAGTTGAGGTTGTTTAAAGCTCCACAATGATCACTTCCTGCAGCAGGAAACCTTTATTACACTATTATAACGTTAGATAACTCATGCGTCTTCTACTTTGTTACGCTGATGATGTTGTTTTAGTCGCAGCTAATCACTCGTGTTTTTACTGAGAAGTTGTTTTTGACACTTTTATCCGTCTGTTATGTTTGTTTTCTGTGAGGAAGACGATATTTATTCTATTTTTCATCTTCTTATCCAGTGAAGCAACAGTCATCCTACGAATGAAGGATGTTAGACCTAAAGGAGAGCAGAGAGCACATCAGTGGAGTTATTATTATTATTATTAGAGCAGAAGTGTCGTCACAGGAGGAACATTCAGAAAGGCTTTGTTCAGCAGTAGTTTAGTGGAAACAGTTGTGTTTGGATTGAGCCCATGATTGGATCAGTGGGATGATGCTGCACAGGACTTTCAGAACCTCTATTTACTTTCCGGCCAAGTCTGTTTGCACTGATTATCTTTCATCCTGAGCGCGTTCATTAGGAAGCCTGGAGAGGCCGGTAATATACACAGTTTATATTGTTTTTGGTTTAAATCTGATGGCTGATCGGCTGCTCTTAGAGCTCTGATAGGACGAAGAATCTTTCAACAAATAAAGCTTGAACGAGCTTTAATCCAACCAGCAACGACGACCAATGGTGGACGTTTCTGTCTTCATCCACTTGACCCTCGCAGCAAAAATGAGCTTTGAATTAAAACATTGGTGACAAAATACGGGTGGTTTGAACCGGTCTGCTCCGACCGTTACGACCAGTACTGATGAATCATCCAACGTCCAAAAGATCCAAAGATTTAATCAGTTCACAAAGATTCATTATTGATTAATAAACTGCACGCTGAGACTGATCTTCATGATTTTAGATGCATATTATAATGAACCCACAACTCGACCCCTGACCTCTTTAAGTAGCGGCTGCAGGACGTCCAGCTGTGAAACATCATTTTTAAGTTGCTAAAGCTAGCGAAAGACAAACAGAGAGAACCCTCTACTTGTCTCAGATCAGAAGTCTTCCTTCAAGGACAAAAGGAGACACCAACACGACGGAGGAATAAATCACCGTCGGAGGTGACTCTCCCCATCACGTAGAGGGAGCAAGCCTTCTAATCAGGCGACAGAAGCCAGCTGCAGCGCCGATATGAAAGGAAACACTTCATGAGAAAACAGGTGAGACGCCTCCGAGCTGTCTTTGATGATTGCGAGGGACTGGACGGCGGCGGCGGCGTTACCTGGAGGACGCCAGAGCGTTCCCATACCTTCCAGTAACTGGAACAAGATGTCCTCTTGGAGGAGGAGGAGGAGGAGGGAGCCGGTGATTGAGTTGGAAAGGCGAAAGGGAGAGAATTGGAGTGGCAGTGGGCCGGGTTCCTAATGCGCACAGCGAAGGCCAAAGTTTAGAGCCGCTCTGTGTTGGGAATACCAAGTCGCCCGGCTCCCCCGCTCGGCGGACAATGGGGCCGATGGGCGTGCTACGGCAGCTTAATGCTCAAAGAGCCAGAGGCGAGCGCTGCCCATCTCTTTCAGTGCTGAGCAACAGGCCTCCCCCCAAAGAACAGGCATAAAGACACATTGTGAACGTGGCAGAAACTGAGCCGTCCGTGTTTTCACAGAGCTCCCCGTCAGATCTCAAGTTGAGGTCCTGGTTACAGAAGGCGACTCGATGAGCTTCGAGTTCTTTCAGCGGCCGCGTTGGAAAGTTTTCTGTCGCTTAACGTCAAGTTGAAAAGTTTATTTCAGCTGAAATATCCCCTTTTTAACAGGGGAACTCCAAAGGATTTGTTTCTAGATGCCAAAGAGACCTTTAGTTCCTGGTGTGGGTCAACCTCTAGAAACGCCTACATTTCCCAAAATGCACCTGGGATCTTCTTTTGCCTGGTAAAAGTCTCACTGGTTTGATTGAGGCTTTCTGTTAAAGAAACATCACGTTTAGGATCAAATAACTTCTTCATGTCAAAGGGAATGATGGCGGTCACAAAGACGTCCTTCCTCTTCCTCAATTCAACGTAAACACGTCTACGAGAGAAGGGCTCCATGTTTAGCTCAGAACTGAAGAGTCCAGAGTGATTCTGATCCACTGATGGACATCCAGAGGAAGTAAAGTCTTCAGGAAAGATGCTTTGGTGTTCTGAATGGTGATGAAACGAATGATCATAGGAAGCTGCAGCATCACTTCATCCTGAGACGTGGACGTTCCTCAGAGTGATGCGTATTCATTCCTGCTATGGATCTGTGAGTAAGAAGACTTCATCAGCTTTGTTACAGGACGTGAAGCCGAGCTGTCCCAACCTGTTCACAGCTGCAGGAGATGAAACTAAGATTCAGGAACGTTTGACGGCTGAAAAGATGGAAGAAAACAACCAGAGTTCTTGAGAGTCTTAATGAGACTTTACTTGATGGATTTAGTTTGATTTCAGCTTCATACTTTAAGCAGATATGTTGGTATTTGTACGATAAAGGTCTCCTCAGTCGGGGTCAAGTCTTTCTAGCTTCCAGATGTCATGAGACCTTCTGTAAATCTTCCACTCTGCTAATTATTTCCCTTTGTTTGACTTTCCCTTCTGCACTTGAACAAACATTCTGCAGGTTTTCTTCTTCTGCTCAGTAAGACGTTTGTAAGCGGAAACTTTTTTCCCGTTCCTGACAGCGGCTCCACGTGTCCTCGTGATTAATCTGCTGCTCATTAAGGCTCCGAGCAGCGCCGCTGAAACCCGACTCCTTTTTTCCACTGCTCACTTTTTTTTTTGTTGTGTTTTTTGTTTCTCAGCTCCGGCGCTGAATTAGCAGAGAGAATACATTAGCATACTAAATACCAGCGGCACGGCCTGGTGAGAGAGGAGCTGCGAGCTTTTCTCAGGAAGTCAACTTCACATTTTTCTGACACGCTTTCTGTTGAAAGCTTTTCTTTTCCTAATCGCTTCTAAATGATTTATCTGCTTTTCTTCTTTTGTTGTTGTTTTCCTGCAGACTTGAAGATTCGTGGAGTGTAAATGTGTGAAATAGCTTCTTTTTTATGAGGAGAGATGAAGCTCCTCTCAGGTCGACAATGCAAAATACAAAAAGAATACATGATTTGTATGGTGCTGCCCATAAAGGGGGGGGGGGGGTCATTACCATAACAAGGGCAGCGCAACCAAAAGCCATTTTGCTCCCTTTGTTTCAGCTAAGCAGCTGTCATTTGCAGAACATTATGCATTTTGGATTCTTCTATGCTAATTCTTTTTTTTTGGGGGGGGGGGGGCAATTTTTTCCAACAATAAGCACTCGGGCATCGAACAGAAAGCCTTTCATGGCACAGACCCGGGGGTGCCCCGAGCCGTGCCAAGTCAAACAATGGCTTAGTGCTGCAGCACATCTCAGCCCTCCAGCTCCCAGAATCCCCCCCGAACCGCTCACACACACACACACACACACACACACACACACACACACACACACACACACACACACACACACGCCGATCAACAGATTCATCAATACACCAATCAATGAACGGCTGAACTCAAGGGCCACTTACTGACTTACTGCACAGCTTTCAACAACAACTGTCGGTGCCAAAGTGGATCGACTTCATCATCATCGTCTTCCTCATCAGCAACAGGAAGCTCGTTTTAAAGGAAACACGATCACGTGTTCGATTAACATAAAGAGGAAATGTCGCTAATTAACGTTTGTGTGTCTACATATCTACATTATTAAACCGGTTACACTCGGTTAGTTCAGCGTAGATTTGGTAAAATGATCCAGATGTTCGTGTCATTTATTTGAAGTATAAATGAAATACATCTCAGATATCTGGGGTTTGATTTTTATTTGCTAAATATTCTAAACGAAGCGTATTTGTACGTAACAGGACTCGTCAGATATAGGTCACCCTGTTTCCTGTAAGATGCACTCTGCCTGAGATCATCTGGGTCAGACTCAGCAAACAGCAGGATAATATATATATGTATATATATACATATATATGTATATATATGTATATATATGTATATATATATTATACTCAGTACTAAAGACTGACTGCTCGTGGGTTTGACACCTGGAACCAATGACTAACTCCCTTATTGAATGACGAATACCCAGAATATGATTTGAATGGTTTAATAATCATATTAAACAGGTTATTAAACTCTTTCATTTCAATTAAGTGCTGGAATAATTACTTGATTAGTCTTTTGACGGAATAACAGGCAACAGTTTTGACAGTTTTGACCATTTTTAAGGCAGATACGTCAACAATTAAGCATTTTTGCGGCTTATATTTCAAGACATCTCGTTGGATTTCGAGCAACAGAAACTACATTTCTAGTTTAATATATCTGGTTTGCAGCTCTGTAAACGTGCAGGAATACGACATCAGGGAGAAGAGGAATAATAGAAGTCCAACACGTCTTCCTATGGATCCTGTTCGAGGAGCCCTGGATCAGCAGAGCGATGGCGTCAGTGGGTGTGCGTGACACTGTGGGTGGATGAGGCTTGTGTTTGACTTCATTGTGTTTCTTGAATTATAACAGTGCGTCGCCTCGGGCCACGGCTCTCCCTGAACGGGCAAAGTCAACTCAAATTGGGTTATCGGAGACCTCGGGGCTGAGCAGCCGAGGCCACCAGGAATCCAAAATAAAGCAGCGGCCCCCTTCTTCCCCCCCAAAATAGACCACCATCGGGGATGCCAGAAACCAGGTTACCGCTGAGAGAGAAAAACCTCCACAAGGATCTTCAGTGTCCTCGTCGTCTCCTCCGGACCTCCAGGATCCCATCGCTGCAGTCCGGAAGATTTAAAGGTCTGAGCTGCTCTTCAGACAAAAGAGGTCGCCGCTTGACCCCCGGGGGCAAAATCAATGGCGGTATTATCACCGGGGACAACGAGATTACATCCAATCGGCCGAGATTTGACAGGAGGCCAAAGTGCCCGATGACGAGTCGTCAAAAGACAAAAGTCACGATGCTTATCTGGTAGAAATGAGCCTGAGAGGAGGTCAAGATGGACTAAAGAGGAACGAGACGATTGTTCCTCCGCATTCAAACCCACTCTAGCATTTCTTTATCTGTATCATCTATCGGTGCTTTTTACTGACAGAGTCACATTCAACATGAGATAAACCCAACGAGACGTTAAGAGGAAGGGAAGGAGGTGTCAGCAGATCAGATGAACTATTTATCTTTAACATCAAACAACAATGTGAAGAGATGAACGCACCTTTTCTTAAAAATCCTGCTTGTAAAGTAACTAAAATGGTTCAAACCTTTGCAGAAAATAGTGTTCAAGTAATAACTAAACACAGCCCAGTCAAGAGATCAACGTTGCAGTTTTTCCTTTAGTGATGAGAAGGAGGTCGTACGCTCGGAGGCAGATTTGTGATTTTATTCAAATAAACTGACAATTTGTCTCCTGAACGTCTGAACCAACAGGCTGAAGAGGACAAAACACGCTCCAGTCGATGCACAACCAGCAGATCTGTTCAAAGAACGGAAATCTGTTTCTATCTCTGCACCAAACTGCTGATTTTTCTTTTTAGACGTGAACAAAGCTGCATCGCTGACGAAGATTAGACTCTGTTTCACGGGATAATCAGGCATGATTGCCATGCGGTATGGCTCACATGTTTGAGAGCGGGGGTGGGGGTGGGGGTGGGTATGTGTGTGTGGTGGTTGAGTGGGGGGGAGGGTGTGCTTCACGTAAAACAGGGGCTTGTCCAAACATCTTGTCCAGCTCTATTCTGACAGCAGGATTAGAAGCACCTGCCACGGAGACAAAGGCGGGCCTCAAGCCAGATGAATGAAGTGCCACTAACCGGCGGAGCTCCGCCCCCAACAAGGTCCTCGCTGATCCTCGCCTTCTCCGGGCGAAGGGCCCCGTCTGAGGGGCCCGACGTAATGAGTCAATTCAGCTCTGAAGGCAGACGAGTCGGGAGGACGACTCGAGTCCTTTAGGGAAGTTAAAGTAAACAAGCAGCAGGAGAATCACATCTAGTGAAACATTTTTCATATTGTCAGCGGTCTTCAATGTTTGAGTATTTCTTCAACAGAGAGTAGCTCCAAAGAAAACTGCAGTTCTTTCCAATAAACCTCCAGCCGACTGCCGTCCTCCTTGTAAAAGAGATTTTCATTCATTACAGTAAAGATGCTGAATTGTCTCTCGGTGGACTGAATGAGGGGGTTTTGGAGGTTGTTGTTGGTGGAGGGAGGCAGTAGGGGGGGGGGGGGGGGGGGGGATTACTGGGGTGACAGCGCCCTTCGGGGATCTTTCTCCTCAGCGCAGCATGGGGCTCACCCCCCCCGCTCTGTCCCCCTGATTGAGGGGGCAACCCGGGGGGGCTGGCAGGCCACGTCAAGTCAATCTGCATCAGCCTCCGAGGAAACAGGAAGGAAGCTGGACGGAAGGCCGTCAGGTGCAATGTGACGCGGATACAAACCTCCAGCACGGAGCTTCTGGTGGAAGTGATGGTTCCATCACACCGCACCGGGACATCTTTCCATCTCAGCAATTATGAGATGATTCTTCTGTTTCAGGATCAAGATGCTGATAAAAACCTTGTAGATTCAACTCAAAAGAAAGGTCAGAACTTCGGAAATCCTGTCTCACTAGCTTTCATTTTATGAGTTAAAAGGACGGATAGAAACACTAACAATTGTATCAACAATCCAGCTCTTCAGGATAATCTCCAGGTGTTCTAGCAGCTGATGAAGCCTCCATCACTACCTACCGTAATCAAAATAAAAGAACATCTTTTGAGAGGACCTTTAGGGTTCGTAATCAGCCAATAAGACCTCCATGAGTCCCTGAATGTCTCATCTCCAAGGACCAAAAACAATTAGTTTCAAGGCCTCGTGTTATGTTATAGTCTATCTTTGTTATTAGATTTAAGGTACCAATAAATCTAAATATCTCTGGCATGCTGGGCCTCTGGTTGATCTTCCAGGACACAACTTAATCCTCACAGTTCCATTAAAATGACTTTGATTTCCTGCAACATTTTGATGGAGTTGTGATCTGGACGAGGTTTCAAGGAACAAGAGCCAATCAGAAAAGGAACCGTCTTCAAAAACATCCTCTTTTCCTCAGAGGGTCTTGACACGTCGTGCCAGGACTCGTAACTCGGTTTGAAACGTCCCCGTCGGAGGTAGACGAAGGTCTTAGAAGAAGGTCTCGGTATCATCCAGCTGTCAAACATGAGCGCTCCCCACCGTGATGGATTTGGAACAGTCCTGGGTGGTTCCACCCCCCCTCCATCCTCCATCCACCATCCACCCCTCCCTGTGTTTTTCTGCCTTTCTGGTCCAGTTCCCATTTCTAAGCCCCGGGGTGTTGACAGCAGCGTACATGATCATCGGGGTCCACATGCCCTTCTTTCTCTTCTTGGAGAGAAAGCTGATGTTCGGTCCAGGTGAGCGCCGGCTCGTCTTTGCTTTGAGAGGAGCTGCTTTCATCCCGAGCGTCGGGGGTTGACGGGGTTAATCTCTCTCTAAGTGGGCGAGTCGGGCGAGAGAAGGATCTGTTTCACAGCTGATATGGATAATATGTCTGTTTCAATCCCCACCACCTTCTTCTTCTTCCAAGAGATTCATGTTTCTTCCACATTGTGTCTTTAAAGGTTTAGCGGTTAAGCTTCGGTTTCTCTGCGGCCTCATTGGTTCAAAATACGACAGAACTAAACAGGAAAATACTGACCTGATGATTAAGGTTGTTTTAAAAATGAGTCAGAAGATCCAGGAATAAGATGGCTGCACCGTTTGCATAAACACAGCAGAATATAAATGACAAAGTTCTGTCAATAAGATTGTTTTCCAACCGTAAAGCTTCATAAAGGGAAATAAACGTGAGAAAACTGTAATTTAACATTTAAAGTGGTGAAACCTGGTGGTTATTAATGCTCACATTATATAATAAACAGTTCAGAAGCTTCTCTGTGGGTGCAGGAGCAGATAAGATCAGCCAGGATTACGCTCAGCTGCCTCCACAAACTCAGGTTTAACCTCGATACGCTTCACCGTGTTTCTTTGTCTTTTTAAAAAGGTGGCTTGTTTTTGGAGTTTTGCTTCAGGAACACTCAGTTTAAGTGTCCGGACGGCAGAACTCCGGGTTTTTGTTTTGCCTCAGATATTAATGATATGAAACGCGACTCTGCGTGACCAATGCTCTGTTGGGGTTTGGACCGGTGGTCTCGGCGTGGACGAGGCTCCCAGATATTACTGACGCTGCACAGAAAAACAAAAGTGTGAAACAAAAGCCTTCTCCAAACGAAAACCCTGGGCGGTGATGAAGTCAGACAGATAATCTCTGGGATTAACTCCTCAGAGTTTGGACGCCGTTGACACTTTCCACAGGCGAGGATTCCGGGTTCAGACCCGAGCTGGAAGGTTTTTGTTTCACCCACCTGCAGCAGTGACGGAGGATCCTCAGACGGGCCCGAAGATTTTACTGTTTCACCGTAAACTGAGCTTCAAATGTTAATGTGTGTGTAATCCCTTCTGGAGACACAGCTCCAATGTTTTTATTAACAATGTCCTAAAAACACTTAAAGTGCACACAGTATACTTGAGGAACTGGTGTTTTATCTCGTCTACATCTATCTGACGGAAGAGAAGAAGAAGATCTGGTTCCTTCAAACAGGGACTTGATTATTCGTTGGTCAATTATTAATAATAGATACGTTGGAGAATAGAACCTCTGTTGGTCTTCTTGAAGAGTTCTGGGCCTTTTTCTTTCATATTGGGGGAAAGTTTTCATCAGCTGGTTTATGGTTTTTCTCCTTCATGGTTTCTATTCTTCATGTGACGTCAAGTTTGGAAGGATTGAGGACGGGTTGGTTCGTGTGTTGGTTTGTTTGCACCCCGTTTATCCGTCTCAGGTTCTTCAGCTCACTTCTCGTGTCGGACCAAACTGAAACTTTGCGTTGCCGTTGAAACCTTGTAATTGGATCAGTGACCGCGTGACGAATGCTTTGAGAGGAGCAACGGGTTAAAAGTCGTCTTGTAGAGGTGGGCGTTTGTTTTGTGGTGTGATTGTGAGAGGAGAACAGGAACCCCCTCACAGGGTAGACCAGAGGTCAGCCCTGTGTCACATGTTAACACCCACTCCTCTGTGTGGAGCCTGGTACTTACTGATCCAGGACCAGCTCTGTCGACGGACCGCTCAACCTCGGTTGGTTCGTCAGCGTGGAGGCCGACCTGGAGGACAAATACAGACGATTTCAGTCCATCGTTGTGCTCAATCAGAGGTTCATTATAATGTGGGAGAACTACTGAGTTAGTTTGAGGAAAAGATCCTTGTTTGGATTAAAATATCCCTGGACGCTCCGTTTCTGAAGTAGACAAGTTACCTCAACCGTGACGTCTTTACAACGCATCATTGTTTGTAGGTGTTCATTACGAATGCAGGATGAGACCAGTCTGGCAACAGGAAGCAGTCACAAGGTCTCTAAACTAAAATGACTAAATACAGCTGTGTTGTTGGCTGCAGCCTGCTGTATGTCTCCGAAAGATTCAAGAAAAGGTCGTTGCTTTTGTGGTTATCAATGTCCTCAACCAGGAGACCAGCGACCGTCTTTGAACGGAGACGTGGAGTTAATATCTCGCCTCATATACGATCTTAAGATGATTGTCATCTTGGTTAAAAACCAACGCTGAGTTGTGGTCGTAAACGAGAAGCGATCAGCGGTTTTGTGGAACATCAATGTGACGCTCAGATCCAACACGAACAGTTTAGTTTTCTACGGAGACGAGAGCTTCGTGAGCGTTTGTCTTTCTTTAGATCCGTCCAGGAACAAAGAGAAACCTTTTAAAAAACGTCTTAATCCTCAAATGCTCACTTTTAAAACACTGATTTCATTAGCGGCTGCATACTGAAGTATGTGTCTTTAGCTTAAAGAAGCCCACTGTGAGGGCACCACACCTCAGGGCAGTGGGTGGACATAATTGATGTATAATTCAAGCTGTTAAATGTCCCTGTGAGCATGCAAAGGGACCTGACTACCCCTCTTTAGAGAGCACTTCACCAACATTATTAATCAGGTCTCCATTCTCACAGGCCTCCGCTCCGGCTCCAGACAATGGGCTAAATGAATCCCAGCACACGGAGCTTGGGAATGGCTCCGCTGCACATACAGTAATCATCAATCATCGTCTGGATCTATTGTCAGGAGGCTGAGAGCGCCACCACGACTCTGCTGCCGTTAAAGGCTCGGCTCTGGGAACGTGAGGTCCGTTCTGCTGCAGCTGGTTCTTCTGGATCCTAACAGAGCTGCCCTCTAAAAATACTGATTTCATTCATGCAAGTTACCTTTTAGCATCTTGTGTTCATAAAATTAGACTTTTAATGTGGAAGAAATCAAGTTATTCTGCAGGAGTTCTAGACGATCCCCTCACGGTTTAATAAATCTACGTAGCAGAACGATCCTCCATTACATTTCAGCCAACGAGTTCCTCTCTGACTCTTTACCTTCATTCAACCACAGCTACAGACACAGAACCAACACACGAGATCACACCAAACCATCTGGTTTCAGAATGAGTCGATGGTCATAGTTCAGTGTATAGATTGGACCAGCATCCCATTTAAATACAGTCTTTAAAACGCTGTTCAAACAACACTTTCACTCTTCAACCAGACTCAGCCCCTTACGCTCAGACAGCTTTTAACATTAAAACAATCACAAATACTTTAAGAAAAGAAAGTAAAAGGCGGAGGACATAGTGCATCTGATAGGGACTATTTCCAGCAGTGGATGAACCCACGTTTGGGGCAGCAGGACGGTGTGTGTAGGAGATAAAGTACGGTGGTTATGAGCTTTGCATTCAGCTAAAGACCTGCGTCTCTTTGACCTCGTGTGCTCCCACGCCGCCGCTGATCGCCTTTCTCTTTGCTCAACTCAGAGAACACCTGGGACAACGTCGCGTCCCGGAGGAGATCAAACCCCCGGTCCTTCCTCCAGAGTCAGAACGTGGAGCACTTGGTTGTTGTTGAGAGAAGAAGAGGAGGATTATTGATGCGTACGCTTTGAAATATCAAAGCGTTTGTGATCCAAAGATGAAGTTCTTTCATGGCGTCAGTCATTAGGAGGTCGAGCTCTGAAGGCAGCTTTTGTCCGGGGGGCCGTTAAGAGTCGGAGATGTCTTCACAATAGATTAGTGAGATCTCACAGAGTGAATGAACGCCGATGCAAATCATAGCATGTACATCTCCGGAAGAAAGAGGAGCAACTGGAATAAAAGTCTCTCTTTTCTTCCTCTTGCCCAGCATGCTCGGCTTTGTGACAGGTGAAATATTTATCCAGGGAGAGACCGGGGGTGGGGGGGGGGGGGGGGGGGGGGGGGGGGGGTCGCCCCGCGCAGACAAAAAGCTATTGAAGAGCTGACAAGCTTGTGCATGGAAAGAACCCAGCATGGCTCGGGGAAAGTGGTTGTAAGCGATTGAAAGTGAGACAAGCGAGGGAAGAAAAGAGGGTGCATCTGTAATCTGGGCTCTTTGTAGAAGACGTCTCCGCCCGTCACGTGTCCTCCAGGCCGAGGACACGAAGCCTTTTCAGGACCGCTTGACTTCTGCCCCAACCATCTGATAGCCTTTCTCCGTTTACACGGCGGCCTTTATCGGCCGCTGAATGGGGACAAAGTGCCCTTACCTGACCCCACCGCTGGGCTCTGTACGGGGCTACCTGACCCCACCGCTGGGCTCTGTACGGGGCTACCTGACCCCACCGCTGGGCTCTGTACGGGGCTACCTGACCCCACCGCTGGGCTCTGTACGGGGCTACCTGACCCCACCGCTGGGCTCTGTACGGGGCTGAAGGAGAGGCGGATAAACGCTGACCTGGCAGAACATGAAGGGAAGCAGCAGGAAACATGCAGCAGAACATATGAAGAAGAAAACACTTCGACTGATCTAAAAGCTTCAGGTAGTTTGTCGTAGTTCTTCTGAGCGACGTGTTTGTGATTTAAGGGGTCAACTTAAAGGTGGAGTCCAGTGTTCAGCGCTGCAGCTGCAACGTGGATCATTATCAGAGTCTGAGTCAGTTACACTCTGAAGCTGGTCTCTGTCTACGCTCTCCTCAGACACACCACACTCATCTTACTCTCACATCTATAACGTGCAGCACAGTACTGCTCCTCTGACTCTACTGCAGTAGTACACTGACTTTACACAAGTATAAATATATATATATGTGTGTGTGGAGAACGGCATCAAGCAGAGACCTCCCTCAGGTCACGAAGCATCTAAAACATCAATGAATAAGTATTCATGGTATTT
Organism: Anarhichas minor; assembly: GCF_050575085.1. Classification (NCBI taxonomy): domain Eukaryota; kingdom Metazoa; phylum Chordata; class Actinopteri; order Perciformes; family Anarhichadidae; genus Anarhichas; species Anarhichas minor. The sequence continues at coordinate 14,094,302 of NW_027466464.1, read as the reverse complement.
ATATTTCTACTCGTCCTCTGCTGTTCCTTCAGATAAATAAAGCTGCTTCAGACTTTGAAGACGTCGGAGACACTTCTGTGTTCTTCATCCTGTCTAACACAGCCAGACTTTAACCGGTTTCTGGATCCAGACTCCAGCTGATCTCTGGAGGCTGAGAGGAGCAGTAACCGGCCTGCAGGTAGGTGATTATCAGAGCCGCTGGTTTGACTTTGAATCATCAGAGAGCTGCAGACGGATGGATACCCGTCTGCAGCTCTCTGACCCACGTTGGTCTGCAGACCACCAGGATCAGAGCTGTACGTCAAAGCTGCAGCGAAGAGACGCAGGAGGAAGAAAAGGGAAAGAAGAAGCAGAAACACACGTAAAGAATAAAATAAAAGATTCTTCAGAGAAGAAAGAACACGAGCTCCGGATTCTTCCCACGGGAAATCACCATCACAAGGTTAACCAGAGCGCTTCACAGGCTTTTGTTTTGAAATCTGTTAGTGAGAAATTGTCTTGTTATTGAGTTGTTGTTTTTGGGGGGGGGGGCGGAGTCAAAACATTCTGTGGCGTGGGAATCCAGCGTCCACGAGCAGCTCTGGTGTTACAGATAGACGGACGTTATCTCAAGGACACACACGTGTGTGTGTGTGTGTGTGTGACGCACCTCTGGTTTCTGATCACCAAAATAAAAGCATTCCCAGCTGAGAAACACAAAAAAACAACCCCAGACTCTGCTGCACATCTGAGTGAAATGAAAATAGATGATAGTGAGGCTGAGTGAGTGTGTGTGTGTGTGTGTGTGTGTGTGTGTAGCAGATGTTGCTGTGCATGGAACAACTCATTTGTCGTGTTTTTTACGAGAACACGCTGCAGCTACAACAAGTTCAAATGGATCCAGGAAGCGACGGTCTGCAAAGAGAACAAGCTCTTAAGTGTCCCCAAAACAGCCCAGAATGAAGCGTCACATGGTGCTGATTGTTGGGCTTTAATGTGAGCAAACAAGACATGAAAGAGCCATAAAGAGCCCCATGAATACATCATCTATCTCTCTTATGGGACGCTTTGACAAACGAGGGGTTTACAAGTTTACTGCCCCCAAAACGCCCTCGCCTTTATCGCCGGCATTGTCCCCGAGGCCTCACCTCGCCGAGGTTTCTCCTTCCTGAGCCCTTCACAATAAGACGCGGCTCGTGGAGGGAGAGGAGAGGGTTAATCACACTCTAGTTGGCAGAGACTGTGCTTTTCCCATGACCCCCACGCCCGTTATTAGTCCTGTTGTTCTGGAACGCAGAATTATCATATAGGCTGCACAACAACACAATTACTACAATTTGAGCAAAATAAATGGCCCAGCAGGCGACTCCACCCTCCGCTGAACTCAGGAACACACAACACACACAACACACACAACACAGGAACACACAGGAACACACAACACACACAACACAGGAACACACAACTCAGGAACACACAACTCAGGAACACACAACTCAGGAACACACAGGAACACACAACACAGGAACACACAACACACACAACACTCAGGAACACACAACACACACAACACACACAACACTCAGGAACACACAACACACACAACACTCAGGAACACACAACACAGGAACACACAACACACACAACACTCAGGAACACACAACACACACAACACAGGAACACACAACACACACAACACAGGAACACACAACACAGGAACACACAACTCAGGAACACACAACTCAGGAACACACAACACAGGAACACACAACACACACAACACAGGAACACACAACACAGGAACACACAACACAGGAACACACAACACACACAACACAGGAACACACAACACAGGAACACACAACACAGGAACACACAACACACACAACACTCAGGAACACACAACACACACAACACAGGAACACACAACACACAAAACACACAAAACACAAAAAACTGCTTCAAACTGTTGACAACTGCGACAGTAATCTGGGATAAAATATGTTTCCCGTGAAACGTGGTTGAGAATGTAGTTGAGTTTATTCGGGCGTCATTTCGTAAGAGACAGAATATTGATTCTGACAACCGAACATATAACAATGTTCCGTGTTTGAAGCGTGATCATTAGTCTGGATAAATGGAAAAACAAAAGTTCTGTTTCAAACATGCTCGTGCGTATTTGTGATGACGTCGGCTGTAAAAGGTTTCTCTGAAATGATAATCGGTGTTTTGACTCCAGAGAGATGGAATCATCTCCAGGAGCATCGTGATCATTGACCACGTTGAAGGGAAACAATGTGGGAACAGGAAACAGGATCCAGTCTCTTACAAGTCCAGTCCAAGGAGACCGGTTCAGTCCAACTGGACGAGACTGCCCCCCCCACCCCACCTCCCACAATCAACCCGTCCTAACCACGGCAACTGGGAAGCATGCCTCGCCTCCTCCTGGCTCGTGAGGAGGCTTTTGTCTCGCAGATCTTTGGCATCCACCCCGATCCATTTTTTTCAGGACAAAGCTGACGGGCATAATATGAAATGTATTCCCAGGCCGGGCCGGTTAAAATTCATTTTACAGTGTTTACCCGGGACCAACAATGGGCAGCAGTCACGGCTGTTATCTGCTGATCTGTTGGAGACGTGGGGGCAGAAAGGAGCTGGCAGCGCTGACAGCTCGCTGACAGGAGATGCACTTAAGAATCACTTCTTTCACCGTTACTCCTCTGGACCTCGTCGGCGGCACAAAAGGATGAAAAGTCCTCCTTTCTCTCAGCACGGCTCGGCATTGTGTCGCAAAATGAGCCAATTTCCATAAGCGATTGGGAGGACAATGTCTTAAACAAGCGTGCATGCAGAGCGACAATGAGACGAGACAAAAGACAGCTACAGTGCAGGAGCTCCTGATCCAGTGTTCAGACCAGAACCAGCAGCAGAACCAGACTATGAACGGAGGTTCTGGAGCTATGAAAGAGATCAACATGTGTTCATTGCAATATCTGAGGAATAACTGATGAAGTGGACATTTTCAGGGAGGAAGACTCAGATATGAAATGCATCATTGACGACTCAGCAGTAATAAAGTACACATGTAGACGGAAGAGGAGAGTGAACACATCACTTCTACTGCTCACAGAGGAACATCAGACTTCATTCAGTTATGATTTGGATTTGAACGTATATAACGTAACACAAGATCTGATCGATGTGTTCATCTGCAAATGTGTTGTTTATATTTGATGAAATCGTTTTTGGACGTTTCGTACTTTGGGATGTTTTACGTTCAGATGTTGGTTCAAACAACAGCTGTTAAAATAACTAAAGTTAAGTTTCTGGTTATTGGTCCTGTGAGTCGTCTTATTGTACCTTATGAAGTGCGTCTCCTGCTCTGACTGTTCACCATGAATAAGGATCCTGATGACCTCTGCTTTGGCTTACAGAGGGTTCGTGTCCCTGTTCATGACACCAGTGGACGAATGTTTCATTGCTGGTAAAGCGGACTGGGGTCATGAGGTCAAAGTGACTTCAACTCAAACGTAAAAGCCAAGACGAGGAGGACGATGAGGACGAGGAGCCAAGACGAGGAGGACGATGAGGACGAGGAGCCAAGACGAGGAGGACGAGGAGCCAAGACGAGGAGGACGATGAGGACGAGGAGCCAAGACGAGGAGGACGAGGAGCCAAGACGAGGAGGACGAGGAGGACGATGAGGACGAGGAGCCAAGACGAGGAGGACGAGGAGCCAAGACGAGGAGGACGATGAGGACGAGGAGCCAAGACGAGGAGGACGAGGAGGACGAGGAGCCAAGACGAGGAGGACGAGGAGGACGAGGAGCCAAGACGAGGAGGACGAGGAGGACGAGGAGCCAAGACGAGGAGGACGAGGAGGACGAGGAGCCAAGACGAGGAGGACGAGGAGCCAAGACGAGGAGGACGAGGAGGACGAGGAGCCAAGACGAGGAGGACGAGGAGGCTATCTGAGGACACTAATGAGCTCCACTCAGCTCGTGCTTTGAGGGGACGAAGAGCGGAACGACAATGAGCATCAACATGGGAACCAGAGTGCATTACAGCCTCATGTTCACACACACACACACACACACACACACACACACACACACACAGAGCTCTGTAGAGTGGAGGATGTCACGGCCCCCCCGCTGCGCTTCACACTGCAGCTCAGTGATGCTGCGAGATGGGACATGGCATGACTGGGAGCACAATAATGTGTGTGTGCATGTATCTGTGTAAGAGTGTGTGTGTGTTTCTTTTAATGTACTCCCACACACACACACACACACACACACACACACACACACACACACGTCATTGGAGTGGCACCCTGCTGAGTTCCTATCAGCGTCAGCAGTGAATCGGAGCGCTCAAGCAGCAGTAAAGCCCCTAAAATCTCACTCCACTGACCCTGTGTGGACAATAAGCTGCATCTAATTACTGGCGCATGCTCTCCAGCTCTCCCTGGCACCGGCCGAGGACACTCACTAAAAGAAAAAGCAGCCGTGGCGCCAACTTGGCCTTTTAGATATAATGTTTTTTGACAGCTTAAGCCTTTTCGGGTGATGCGCAGCACGCCGCACACAAAAACACAAAAACAGGGAGCACGACTCCAGTCCGACTAATTTCAGTCTCTGTGGACACGAAGCCAAGAGCAACATGTTGGCGCTACACCAGCTCGCTGGGCGGCTGCCACCATCTAAAGGGCAGTTCTGTTGTTTTGTTCATCCGATCTATCAGAAATAAGAAATAAGAAATAAGAACATCATCATCAAGAAACTCCAGCAGGAAAAGAAAATGAAAACAAGCTCAAAGCTTCATGTGTTAAAGCTGCATTCTCTCTAGTGTCCACCAGGGGGCGACTCCTCTGGTTGTATAGAAGTCTATGAGAAAATGACTCTACTTCTCTCTTGATTTATTACCTCAGTAAACATTGTAAACATGAGTTTATGGTCTCAATCTCTAGTTTCAAGTCTTCTTCAATACAGCATGATGTTCATTTAGTACATTATGGTCCATTTAGAGTCACACAGACCATAAAGCAGGGGATGCTTTAGGGCGGGGCTACACAGATAGTTGGTGCATGTAAACGTAGTGCAGTAGCTGTACAGGTGTTGTAGCTGCACTGACGCCCCCCCCCCTGCTTTGAATAGGTGGGCCGAGACCAACAAAGGCGGCTGTGGGGCCGTTTGTAAAGCTGCTGCAGGGTGTCGCCGCTCCGGTGCAGGTGTGGAGACCATCAGGGATCACAGGACACCTGCGACGTCCGTCCCTTCACGCTGGTGGTTTCACCGTATCGCTTTTCATACGCCGCCATGATGAAAGATACAGAGCCGCCTCATGACACAGGTCACATGTTTCCTGTTTTAGTTTGACTGAGACCACGAAGAAGATATTTAGATGATTTAGAGATGTTTATACGGAAACATCCCTCTTAGATTGAGATGAATCACTGTTAATTATGAATATGCGTCATTCATTTGGCTCTGGACATTTTTAATAGAATTAAATTGTAATTTTCAGAATATGTACTGTTGTGTAATGTTTTTAACGTTCTTATGTTTTGTTTTATTTTGTATTGAAGCTCTTTTTGAATTGATGGAAACCTCAAGCCAAGAGACACGTTTTGTGGGCGGAAGCCCTGTGAGATGACGAGTAAGAATTACGCTTAAGAAGCGGCGTGTAGCAGCGGCGTGTAGCAGCGGCGTGTAGCAGCGGCGTGTAGCAGCGGCGTGTAGCAGCGGCGTGTTGCAGCGGCGTGTAGCAGCGGCGTGTAGCAGCGGCGTGTAGCAGCGGCGTGTTGCAGCGGCGTGTAGCAGCGGCGTGTAGCAGCGGCGTGTTGCAGCGGCGTGTAGCAGCGGCGTGTTGCAGCGGCGTGTTGCAGCGGCGTGTAGCAGCGGCGTGTTGCAGCGGCGTGTAGCAGCGGCGTGTTGCAGCGGCGTGTTGCAGCGGCGTGTAGCAGCGGCGTGTAGCAGCGGCGTGTAGCAGCGGCGTGTAGCAGCGGCGTGTTGCAGCGGCGTGTTGCAGCGGCGTGTAGCAGCGGCGTGTAGCAGCGGCGTGTAGCAGCGGCGTGTAGCAGCGGCGTGTAGCAGCGGCGTGTAGCAGCGGCGTGTAGCAGCGGCGTGTAGCAGCGGCGTGTTGCAGCGGCGTGTAGCAGCGGCGTGTTGCAGCAGCGATAATTGGTTGCAGGCGGTGGGAGGGATACCGGGGGGGGGGGGGGGGGGTCGTCTTATCAGCGCATACCAACACACGAACACAATTAGTCCATTAAACCGAAGACGAGCAATAATCAAGTGCTTGTGTTTCACTAAACCTTTTTAGTAAATATGTATGAAGTGACCTGGAAGAAGCAGGAACAATGCTGCTATTCACCGACCAACATGTCGTCATCGAGTTATCATCAACAACCTGCCGTGCTCGTTAGGCACACACACACACATGTATGTATGTACACACACACACACACACACACACGGTCTGAGGCGGTCTGAAGCATCATGATGGATTCCCACATTGATGGTTTAACCCTTTAATGTGTTGACTCTACTCATGAGCATTCCTCTAAAGGGTTAACTCATATTTCTAAATCGATTTATTAGAATCTACTTTGAGGCCGGCAGCACATTAAAGCTCTGCTTCTTAATTATTTGATGTAGAAAATCTAGCATTTTGTAGCTGCTCTGGAGCTTTTGATTGCATGGCATGATCTTCATCTTGCACACAGGTGCAGGTTCTTCTGAGCGCGTTAAGAACGTCTCCTGAATGCTTCAGTTAAGATTTAAGCTTCAGGATCTCAGATCAAAGTCTCTCATTTGAATCTGGAAGTTGAACATTGTCCTCCTGTAAGTTTTCCAGTAAGGGGACGGTGCAGTAAAGGGCTGCCAGAAGCCCATTAGCAACGAGAATACGCTGCATGTTCCTGAACAACAGCTACAAACAAACAGTGTGTGCCTGTTGGCCAGAGAGCAGAAGTGAATTGTGGGAAACTGGGCAGACAAAGTCAAATTCCACCGAGCTGAGAGTTTGAATTATGATAATTGGAGGCCGTGGCGGTGAGGGGGGGGGGGGGGGGTTGGCAGACAGTTCAAAATGTGATATTATGAACCACAAACAAACAATGTATGATTATGCATGACTGTCCTCAGAGCCAAGAGGAGACGAGTCCAAATCTGGCATCGGTTTTCCTTTTTCTTTTGTTTTCTGTTTGAAGAGCTGATAGAAGACAGGGGGGGGGGGGCTTCATCTGGCCTCAAAGGTCATGGTTCTGATATCGAAGGGGGCAGATATCTGCTTCTTTACCGCCTGTCTTCATCTCTCAACATGGAGGAAGAGAATGGAGGGACGCGACTCACCAAGACACATCTTCTGCTGTTTTGTTTTTGGGGCAGGATCACACCAACACATGTTCAGGCTGGGAGGAAACCAGGGGATTTGAGGAACCATCTGTTAACCAAAGCCTTCGGGAAGCACACTAAGATGATCTGAGGATATTGTTCTCCCCAGGTGGGAACGGTCGGGGGCAGAAAAGGGAGGGAAACGGGGAGCTTAAGGAGCGCCGTCATCTCATCTTCATTCATAACGCTGAGGAAAAATAACATCATGCGTAGCGTCTGTCTTTGACAGCAGACTCAGGATGAAGTTTCACCTTCACACTCACACACTTCCCCGCAGGAAGTCCAGATGTTTGGATTCAGCACATTAAACAGACTTCAGGTGAGAAGATCAAATCTACACAGAGACCAGGTGGAACTTCCTGCAGCTAAGAGGACAGAATATCAGGTTTACGTCTGGAAACAGGCAGCTGTTTTCCATCATTTTAATTTATGGTCAACAGAGCTGTGGACAGACAGGTTGGGAATCAAACCTACAGATTACAGTCCGAACATGGCCGTGCATTGGGAATCAAACCTACAACCCTCAGATTAATCTCTGAACATGGCCGTGCATTGGGAATCGAACCTACAACCCTCAGATTAAACACTGAACATGGCCGTGCATTGGGAATCGAACCTACAACCCTCAGATTAAACACTGAACATGGCCGTGCATTGGGAATCGAACCTACAACCCTCAGATTAAACACTGAACATGGCCGTGCATTGGGAATCAAACCTACAACCTTCAGATTAAACTCTGAACATGGCCGTGCATTGGGAATCAAACCTACAACCTTCAGATTAAACTCTGAACATGGCCGTGCATTGGGAATCGAATCTACAACCTTCAGATTAAACACTGAACATGGCCGTGCATTGGGAATCGAACCTACAACCTTCAGATTAAACTCTGAACATGGCCGTGCATTGGGAATCGAACCTACAACCCTCAGATTAAACACTGAACATGGCCGTGCATTGGGAATCGAACCTACAACCTTCAGATCACACTCTGAACATGTTGGTTAAAGATCTCCTCTAAAGCAGCTTGTCTATGTTATCAGCCGCTTGGATTAGTTTCAGGCTGCAATAATTACCACAACTACCAGAGAGGAGAGACTTCAACAAGCTGGAGTCAGGATTAACTCGACTCCTTCTCCTCTCCTTCTTCTTCAACTCATTTCCTTCTCCTCTCTCCTCCTCCTCCTCCTGTAGGTGCTGAGTGATTTAAGAGGAGAACAGATTGTTGGATGCTTGTTGACCTGTGGACCACAACTGAGGCCCAGGATTGAAAATCTAAATCTGCATTAGAGGCTTTTGTTGGGTGAGAGGCACGAAGGGGTCTTTATCTGACACACACACACACACACACACACACACACACACACACACACACACACACACACACACGGTTCAAAGCTTTTCATTTAAAGGTTGGATGATGCACTTAGAGATGTTTGAGATTAAAGTTGATTCTGACTTTAATCTCATTATTCTTCATTATTTGAAGCCAAAGAAGCAAAGATATTGATTTTTAAATAAGATAAAGACTTTAAATGCAAAATTGTGACGTTAATTTCATGATTTAAGGCACAAATTATGAGTTTAGTTGTTTAAACCCAAAATGTAAACTTTAATCTGATATTTGAATCCTCAAATTCTTCTTAAATCCCAAATAATGTTATCATTTAAACCCTTTAATACGATTTTAATCCAAACATATGACTTTAATCGCACGATTTGAACGTCAAATTATGAGTTTAATGCAAGTTTATGTCTTTAATCTCATGAATTATAACCAAAATTGCCTGTTAATTTCATGATTTAAATACAAAATTATGATTATAATCCAAACATATGACTTTAATGTAAAATCATAGCTTCAATCTTCTGATTTGAGGCCAGAATTATGAGGTTATGAGTATTTATTGAGCATATAATCTGATCCTCCAGCAGACAGGACTTAAAGGAGTCTGCATGCATTGTTTGTTGTTGTTGTTGTTGTCGTCATATGTGAAAGCAGAAGAACACGGATAATCCCTCCCGCCGTTAATGCGCTGGCCCGGATTAATGCACAGCCGCCGTCTAATACCTCACATCGGTTTCACAAACCGTGGCTCCCCGACTCAAAAGGGGTCGTCACGTGGTCTCTGGTGGGACGGCTGATGTTTCCCAATGCATTCTGGGAAAATAAAAGCTTTACTGTTTAAAGTGACTGAAGACAGGAAGAAGTAGAGATGTTGAAAATACACACAAAATAAAGTCATATCCAAACCTTTATGATACATTATTATATACTTCTACTAGTACTACCACCAATACTACTACTACTACTACTACTACCACCAATACTACTACTACTACTACTACTACTACTACCACCACCAATACTACTACTACTACTACTACTACTACCACCAATACTTCTACTACTACTATTCTATACTACTACTACTACTCTATACTACTCTATACTACTACTCTATACTACCACCAATACTACTACTACTACTACTCTATACTACTACTCTATACTACCACCAATACTACTACTACTACTACTACTCTATACTACTACTACTACCACCAATACTACTACTCTATACTACTACTACCACTACTCTATACTACTACCACCAATACTACTACTACTACTACTACTACTACCACTACTCTATACTACTACCACCAATACTACTACTACTACTACTCTATACTACTACTCTATACTACCACCAATACTACTACTACTACTACTACTACCACCAATACTACTACTACTACTACTACTACTACCACCACCAATACTACTACTACTACTACTACTACTACCACCAATACTTCTACTACTACTATTCTATACTACTACTACTACTCTATACTACTACCACCAATACTACTACTACTACTACTCTATACTACTACTCTATACTACCACCAATACTACTACTACTACTACTACTCTATACTACTACTACTACCACCAATACTACTACTCTATACTACTACTACCACTACTCTATACTACTACCACCAATACTACTACTAGTAGTATTGGTGGTAGTAGTATAGAGTAGTGGTAGTACTTCTACCACTACTCTATACTACTACCACCAATACTACTACTACTACTACTCTATACTACTACTCTATACTACCACCAATACTACTACTACTACTCTATACTACTACTACTACCACCAATACTACTACTACTACTACTACTACCACCAATACTACTACTACTACTACTACTACTACTACCACCACCAATACTACTACTACTACTACTACTACTACCACCAATACTTCTACTACTACTATTCTATACTACTACTACTACTCTATACTACTCTATACTACTACTCTATACTACCACCAATACTACTACTACTACTACTCTATACTACTACTCTATACTACCACCAATACTACTACTACTACTACTACTCTATACTACTACTACTACCACCAATACTACTACTCTATACTACTACTACCACTACTCTATACTACTACCACCAATACTACTACTACTACTACTACTACTACCACTACTCTATACTACTACCACCAATACTACTACTACTACTACTCTATACTACTACTCTATACTACCACCAATACTACTACTACTACTACTACTACCACCAATACTACTACTACTACTACTACTACCACCACCAATACTACTACTACTACTACTACTACTACCACCAATACTTCTACTACTACTATTCTATACTACTACTACTACTCTATACTACTACCACCAATACTACTACTACTACTACTCTATACTACTACTCTATACTACCACCAATACTACTACTACTACTACTACTCTATACTACTACTACTACCACCAATACTACTACTCTATACTACTACTACCACTACTCTATACTACTACCACCAATACTACTACTACTACTAGTAGTAGTAGTATTGGTGGTAGTAGTATAGAGTAGTGGTAGTACTTCTACCACTACTCTATACTACTACCACCAATACTACTACTACTACTACTCTATACTACTACTCTATACTACCACCAATACTACTACTACTACTCTATACTACTACTACTACCACCAATACTACTACTCTATACTACTACTATTACTACTACTACTACTCTATACTACTACCACCAATACTACTACTACTACTACTACTACCACTACTCTATACTACTACTACTACTACTCTATACTACTACTACTACTACTACTACTACCACTACTCTATACTACTACTACTACTACTCTATTCCTACCATTACAATGACTAATATTACTCATAATACTAATAATAACTACATATGTCTCTATGTTATAATCCTATTCATGGACAGTAAAATAAACTACCAGACTGAAGTATTGTCTCTAGTTTATAGAAGTATAAGTACCACCGGTCGTACGTCTGCAGGACTCCACCCGGGGATTAATTAAAGCGAGGCGGTCCTGCTGATCAAATCAGACGCTTCTTACCAGATTAATAGCGACGACATTAAGCCATTAAAATCTGATCTGTAATCATCCATCAAGAGACCGGCTGAGTCCTGATTAGCATGAGCGGAGGACAGTCTGCACCGAACCCGGAGGAAGAACATGGTGCTCAACATCAACACGTTGTTTGAGAAGAAATGTTGCACCAACTTAAAAAAACGGAGTTTAAATTAAGCTTCTTCATCATCTTAAAGTGTTGAGTTTGTGTCTGTGACCCGGAAGATTTCATTCATCTGCAGCAATTAAAACCTGCAGATGTTGCAGAAACTGAGCGATTTGTTACGTTGCTTAATCGCTGCAGGAACGAACGCACGTTTTACTGACCGCTGGAAGAAATCAAACAAGACTGTTGCAGGAATTTGACATTTTGGCTGCTGAAGAAACTTCTGAAATTAAAAGTCATTAAGCTTTGAAAGGTCAGAAATACTGTAAAGACTTGTATTTATTTGTTGCTCAACGTAATTAAAAGCTTTGAGACTTCTGTGCCTCTGACGGGAGTTAAACCTTCGACTGCTGCTCTGACTGACGGATCGCTGCAGGAGGTGCACCAGGGTCCAGTGGAGTGAATGAATATGTAACGGTGAGTCTCTTCTGCTTCACTTCTCCTGCAGGAAACATCTGAATGCATCTCTCTGCAGCGGGGGGGGGGGGGGGGGGGGGGGGCTCTTTGATCTGAGATTACTTCCACAGTCCTGAAGAATGCACGCTGGTGAATATCTCACTGTACATCTCTGCGGCTTCCCTTCCGCTCTCTTCTTCACCCACAGTTCAACTGGAGCCGGCTTTGTTCCTCCTGAACACCGACGTGGAACACAATAGAAAGGTTGGCAGCGGCGCTGCAGATACATAGTAACTCAATCTGGACCGGCTGCTTTAAGCTCCATCTTAGGAAGGTGGCCTTTGTGGAGCGCGGGACAATGGAGCGCTCTGTGGAAGGCAGCGAGGTTGATTTTCACCTTTTAAGTGAAGACACCGGACACCGGCCTTTCACTCTGAGCACTAACTTTCTCTCTCAACGTGAGCGGAGCACGAAACACGACACAGGGTCAGCCAGCGCGTCCGCAGACACATATTCCTCCTGAGTGTGAGAGCTTTCTGTTTCTTCTACAGCGGATCAGGACTCTGTGGATGTGGACCACGTCCAGCCCTGTAATGTGAGCGGAGCCGCTCCACGCTTCAGATGTGGCCACGGGATTAAAACGCCACTTTAAACATCTGTCTGTCTTCAATAATTCAGCTTTTATTTTGTCTTCTGTGGCGGTTTCCTGTCACAAAGAAGCTCTGAAGCTCTTAACGTTCGCCCCCTTTGAGCTAAACAAGACCTCAGACCACAGAACACAGAAGAAACACCAACGCTGACATTACGTTCTGCTCAGCTTCCTCCTCCTCGTTGCATCGACACGGTTCAAAGTCATCGTTTAAACATGTTCCAGGGTGACCACTAGTCTCCTCGGAGCTGAAAGACACGTCAGTGATGCGTTCACAAACGTCAGGACATGTCAGACTTCAAAGACCTCTAAAGCCTTTACAACAACACAAACACACGTCAGTCTCTCTGCGACTGAAGCCGCTCAGCAAAGAGACGAAGTGTTTGTGTTCACAGGTCGAGGTGCTGAGGAGGAGATCTGAGACACCTGAGAGGCTGCAGGACGTCTGCACATCACAAGAAGCATCCAGAAGGACCTTCATTCATCCATTCAGCAGAGACTCTGAGGAGTCAGGGATCAAACTACCAACCCAAAGAAGAGTCTCTCTTCATGCTGCAGGTTACTGTCCACGTTCGGTTTGGAATTCTGGGAATTCTGGAAAACAAAAGGCCGCTTTCTGTCCCCTGATTCATCTCAAAACGAGACACTTTTCATTTCCTGCTTTCTCTGTGAGACAGGATGTCACTGTGGCCTCACAGTATTCCCATAATGCAGAGGGGCAGGATGTAGGATTTAAGGCAAATTAAAAGATAAGATGAGCGAGTTAGAGACGATGTAATTCATCTCACTGAGAAAGTGAACGTGTAGAAATGAGCACCTGAAACAAGGACTTCCTGTTTGGAGCTTAAACGAGAGACTTGGTTCATGTTGATGTAGAGATGTAGAGATGTAGGAAGTAGGAAGTAGGAGACGGGAGAGAACGTGTGGCTTCAAGAATGATTGACTTGTAATCTGAACGATGGAGCCAGAATGAAGAAGACGTCCTGAAAGTGCTCAGAAATAAACTGAGCAAAGATGATTGACAGCTCCAGTTTGTACAGAAGCAGCCCCCCCCCCCCCCCCCCCTCCTTAAAGCACTCCTGGTTCCTGCTCTTCATGAATAAATGTACGTCTCTGTAGTTTCACTGCTGCTGACCTCGTCCTGAGCTTCTGCAGAATGAATCTTTACATCCAGCTAATTGTCCTGAAAGGTGGAGCTCATAGAGGAGCAGCAGGCCAGCGGTTGGTGGGAGCGGCGCCGTGGTGCTAATCAGCTTCATCTGTGCCGCTAAAACCAATCAGTGGGGATCAGACGTGCCAGCTGTCTGCACGACAGGACGATTACTGCAGAGCTTCGTGTATCACAGAGCGACGCCGCCGCGCTGAATCACTGCTCACCGACGCCAGAGCCACCAGAGACCCCCCCCCCCCCCCCCACAGGTGAGGCTCTGGTGGAGCCGCTCCTGGGATCTGTTGGAGGATTAAAACGAGTCATTCGCTGATTAGCGTAAATCGATTAACGGCGTGAATGAAAACAAAAGGGCCGTCGGGGGAGGAAACACAAACAAGTTGTGCAGGCGTAGCCTCCATGGTGCTCTGTAACGGGCGGTTAAGATCTTAATAAATCATGCTGCATATGAGGAGACACGTCCTCAATGAAACCCTGAGAACTAGACCCAACTCTTCTCCCTTAAAGTCCAAGAGACCAACGTCTTCTCAAACCTCTGCTTGTGTGCAGCCTTCAGCCTCCAAACAAAAGTCGAGATACCTCCGAGGCTCTTTGATGTCGCCCAAAGCCTCGTGTTCTCTCCCGTGTTCATGACGTGGCTTCACTCAACGCCGCGGCGTAAACACGCTCTCTGAACATCCGCTAATGAGTCCCATGCAGAGCCGCGGTGGCGAAGAGAGGGGGGGGGGGGGGTTCAGGCAGAGTTCAAGCCACATGTTTGGAGCTGCACCCCCGGCACCATCAACAGTCCTCCAACCTGGGAGCACATGTGTCTCTCTGCATCCTGAAGACTAAATACAGACTGACCCTGAAAGCATCTGAAGCCTCAACAATCCCAGAAATGGACAATTGTTGCTCGATGTCTTCAAGATGGAAACAGGAAATCCAAAAGTCTGGATTGAGGGCTTCACCACATATGATCATTTCAAAGTGTTTCAGCATAAAGTCCAGAACAGAAATCCAAGAATCAGTGAAAGTGGAGAGAGATCACAGAGACTACTACGGTATTATATTCTGTCCCACGTGGACTTTAACACGTTTGTCCAAATCAACAGTTCGTATGATCTCCTCATTTTCCTACAAACGTCCAGCAACGCGTGTGAAATGAAATAGAAAGACTTTCCTGAACATGCAGAGTCACTTTGTGTGCGTCTCAGAGTCTCTGCTGGATCTACTGGACCTCAACGTGCTGAGCTCAGCAAACCTCATTGTTCTACAGATCCACCAAAGCTTCATCAAACCCACACTGAGAGAAGCATTGAGCCACGAAGAACAATGTGAAACCTCTCATGAGACATCTTTGTGACTAAACCTTGAGATGTGACGTTCTGCAGCTTTGATGAACTCAATGAATGGAACGTGCGGCGGAAGAACCATCGACCCTCAACAACCAGTTTAAAGCGCCGTAATTCAACGATGTTAAAAACATTCAGTCAAAGCTGCGATCAGTTTCCTGTGGCGAGAGGACGGCACGGAAATAGACAAACTGCTGCAGAGAGACAAACTGTTGCAAAGAGACAAACTGCTGCAAAGAGACAAACTGCTGCAGAGACACAAACTGCTGCAAAGACGACTGTGTTGCAACACGACGGTGACGTTCTTTAAGAACCCGGCTTGTTGAGCAACACAGCTGACGAGACACATTTTCTGTGAGCTGGACTGGAGGACGAGCAGACAGACGTCTCCTCACTGCAGAGACACAACGACTCAACACAATGTCAGGAGACAGGAAGTGAACGTTAACACGTTACTTCATCAACAAAGTTCTGTGGTGATGAAAACAAACGACGCTTCACATCCTGTTTTATTTTGAAGTCATGTTGAACTGAAGAGACTGTTTCATATTAATACGTTCATGTGATTCATATTATTGAATCAATAAATACTTGAGAGGACAATCATCTCACCTCCTTCTCTCCTTTCCCCCCTCATCCTCTCCATCTCCCCCCCCCCCCCCCTCTCTGTACCAGATGGACACATAGTGCCCCACCCCCCTCTATCTGCATTGTCTCACTGGACTCTTTAGAGTTAAGCCTCGAGGATTTCTACGCACGCCAACCTCGTGAACTTGACCTCTGGACGAATTCATCAAAGGAAAAGCCTGGTCTACCCCCCCTCCAAGCCCCCCCTCCCATCACCCAATCCCCCCCCCCCTCTTCCCCCGCCTTGTTTTGTTTTGTTTTAATTACTGTGTTGATTCAAATCAGCTTTAATAAATGTATTCCACTTCGTTCAATTGATCTTCTGTTTGTTTCATCTATATATATATATATTTATATATATATATATATATATATATATATATATAAATATATATATATATATATATATATATATAGATATATATATATATATATATATATATATATAGATATATATATATATATATATATAGATGTGAAGAGGAAGCAGAAGAGGAACATGCAGAGGATAGACCACCAGGTAACAATGAACATGCAGAGGATAGACCACAAGGTAACAATGAACATGCAGAGGATAGACCACCAGGTAACAATGAACATGCAGAGGATAGACCACAAAGTAACAATGAACATGCAGAGGATAGACCACCAGGTAACAATGAACATGCAGAGGATAGACCACAAAGTAACAATGAACATGCAGAGGATAGACCACAAGGTAACAATGAACATGCAGAGGATAGACCACAAAGTAACAATGAACATGCAGAGGATAGACCACAAAGTAACAATGAACATGCAGAGGATAGACCACAAAGTAACAATGAACATGCAGAGGATAGACCACCAGGTAACACCAGGTGTGCAGCTCAGTGCTAATGTTCACCTTATTAGAACACTTTAAGATGCTTTATTCCCTCGAGGGATTCTACTGCAACCGTCTTCCTACTTCATTTGTGGCCATTTATGTCATATTTTATATGCATTTTATTTGATTTACATAAAAGCTAATGAGCTTGTTTGACTAAATGTTAGAAAAGTGTTGTTGTTGCCTCATAAAACATCTTACTGAAGTTCTGCTCTGATTATCATAATCATAGTGTTCTCATAACAAACCTCAGGACGCCTGGAGGCCTTCAGTAAACGCTCTGATTACTGTTTATTAGGTTGATCTATAAATAAAATGAGAAGTTTGTAGCTGGGTTTGTCCTCACTGGACCGGTCTCTGCTGGACCGGACTCTGCTGGACCGGTCTCTGCTGGACCGGTCTCTGCTGGACCGGTCTTTTCTTGGTCATTATGTATTAGTTAAACTCTAAATGCGTAGAGTAAGTGCAGTTCTGAGCTGTGTCTGTGTGCAGGTTGGTATTTAAATGATCATGTGTTTGAGTGGAGTTACATCAGAAGAAGAGTTTCATAACTTCCCGACTGTAACGTCAGTGAGCTTTCTCTCCAGGAAACGAGGAAGTGTGTCGAACGTCATCCCACACCCCGGATCTGAATCACACCACGAGGAGCCCAACAGGACCTTAAGAGACACAAATGTCCAAACTGTGGAAAGAACAGACGCCTCAGATAATCCCCGACGTCATATCTGTTGCTGACAAAGTGAAGCGGATCCTAGGAACCTTGTCAGCGGCGTCGTTAGCAGGTGATCCATGGGGTGAGTCCTGCTGGGATCCGGTCCTTCCGCACACCGGGACCAGGCGGAGGCGGAGGCCCGGGCGGCGTGCCGCTCGCCATCGGGCCCGTCCGGTTTGAAGAGGTGGCGTCTGACGGGCTGTAACAGGACGAATTCCTGCTGCAGCTGCCCACCAGGACCTCTCCAGTCCACCTCACCCCCCCAACAAGGCTCACAGCCCTTCATTTAATCCCCGCTCTCAGACCCCTGACGCCCAAAAGCCCCCTCCTCCACTCAGTCCTCCCTCGATGGAGCGGGGAGCCGTGTGAGACACTTCAGACTCACGGAGAAATGAAAAAGCACCTTTTCACCTCGTCAGAGGAAACAGATTCCTTCTTCTGACACAACCATGAATATGTGCAGAAAGAATGTTTATTCTGTCAGAAGCTTCTCAACTGAAGTCGACTGCTGAAGATCAAAAGTCTTCTAACATCAAGTCTGTCTGGACTCTGGTGCAGAGACTTCAGCCTCTTCAGGTGAAACTACATCTCCCATGGTTCCATGCTTTGGGTCACCTGACCTGATGAAGACTGTGAGATGTGGTTGAAAGCTGCAGAAGAAGAAGCTTCAGAAGAGTTCGTGCAGGTTAAAGATGGATTTCTATATTTGAAACAAATGAATCCACTCCATCGCAGACCAGAACTCCTCAGAGACGTCAGATAAGAGACGAGCCTCCCGGTTCCGTCTCCACCGTTCTAGCGTTTAACCCTCTCAGTCCTGCTCCAGCTGTAACACATGCCGCTCTGTTTACAGACGCTTTACAACATCCAAAGCCAGCAGATACTCCACATTCCTATCGGGACGTCTTTGGGATCTGAGTGCATCTGCGTGTCTGCGCCACCTCATCATTCCTGCCTGGGCCCAAACACATGTTCCCCTTCTAGAGCGGAACATCTGCACGTTCAGCATCAACATCTTGACAGGCCGCCCTGTGAGTCGCTGCCAGCCCTCCGGGGGAGAACGGCAGCCACCGGCCCGCCGGCTCCTCCTCCACGAGGAGGTCAAGGAAGGTCGTGGGGAGAAATAAAAAGGTTTAAAAGAGAAGCAGAGAAGTTTCTGTTTCTGTAAGAACGATGAAGAGAAGAGGAGCACATCACCGCTCTCTGAGCTTCAACATGTTATATCTTCTAATAAAAAGGCTTCAAGCCACTAAAACATGATTATGATCAAATATAAACATAACTTCCTGTGAGGAGGGAACTTTATTTTGAAAAGACTAATTATCTAACGGGAGGAAACTGACTCGTGTTGCTGGACTTCTGTAGGAAATGTTGTTTGAATACATTTGGTTCTGAGTCCTGCAGACGTTGAGGTGAACCCTCATTGTGTCGGATTATTCTAACAGCATCATGTGTGAAGAGGAGCGTTTAATGCGTCTACTTGTGTCACATGTTCTCATGGTGCTAGAGGTCACACAGAGCTGCAGGTAAGAGGTTAAAACCTGGACGGCGTCAATCCACCATGCAGCATCCGTCACACACACACACACACACACACACACACACACACACACACACACACACACACACACCTCGGATGCTCTTATCTGATGAACACACGCACACTTGGTCGTCTGGGCAAACACACTCGCTCAGACATGAAGCGCATGAGGAGCTGCAGAGAGGTCGGAGGTCACGCCGAGGTGCAGAGGGCTGGAAGAGGTCCAGAGATCGGGATCTGATCTCCCCCTTCGATACAGCCCGTCGCCGAGGTCAGCCCTCTCAGGTTACCCCCCCCCCCCCCACACACACACACACACACACACACACACACACACACACACAGCCTTGGACGTGGACTTGAGTGTCACCCAGACGTGGAGGACGGAGCAGAAGAAGCTGCAGGAACCTGAGAGCTCGGTATCTGTGTTTTAACGTCTCAGACGCGTCGTAAAACTGTAAGATGTTGGATTATTGTGTTTTATTGGATGTTTTTACCGAGCAAAGACGATCTGATTCTCCTGCGGTGACCCTTGACCTTATGAACTTTTTAACTCTTTCGGGAGACCACCGAGGCTGTTTGAGTCACAGACGCTTTACTGACGAGTACGTCTGCACTACAAGGACTCCAGCTCGCTGACAACGAACACAGAAACATTTAAGAATAAGAGATATGAACATTTACTGTAAAAGAGCAACAACGTAGCGAACTTCATGGAAATGCATCAGATGCTTGAGGAGATATTTAAATGTGGAACGAAGTAGATTTATTGTGTTCTCTCTGTAATATATTGTTGTTTTGTCACATGCTCCGATGTGTGAACATTCCCCATCGTTGTTTTAAAGATCTGATGCTTCTCTGTATCTCTGCATCGTGATCCTGGTTTATCTTCTCATCACACATGACGCTCTCTCTGCTGGTGTGGACGTGATGGTACCCACAGGGCCTGAGGTGGTGAGGAGGCTCTTTCATCGCTGCACCTTTCATATCGTACGTCACAAAGCTCCCATAAGGTCAAACAGCAGCTCATCACGCCGCTGTGACCTTTCCCCCCCACGCTCACAGCCACCAATGAGGACGCTCCGGGGGCGGGGCCAGACGTCGATGACATGTCAGAGCGGCGTGTCGCAGACGCACCGGAGCGCCGCCTGTCATCACATGCATCTGTCCGAGTTCAAAGTGAGCCCTCGTGATTGTGATTCATCGCCGACCGCGGTGTGAGAACAGAGGAGGAAACAAAGCACACCTATGCTGACCTTTACCTCCCCACACACACACACACACACACACACACACACACACACACACACACACACACACACACACACACACACACACACACACACACACACACACACACCTTCATCCAAAGAGCTGTTCATAAACACCGACGTCAACAGTGAAGCAAAGCAGCCTCTAACAGGTGTCTGTCTCACGGCCTTGAGGGTTCATCCTCAGGGGAGCAGGAACGCAGAAATCTATCGTGAACTGAGATTATTCTGTGTTTGTCTGAAGTGGATTAAGATGAACTCACAGGACCGGATCTTGATGGTGCCTCGTTTACTTTGATTAAAACCCAAAAGGTTTGTCTGGTTCCTCAGGTTTTTTCCAGGCACAATTTTTGAACAAACCGGCTCAAATTTCATGACATGAACTGAGAAATATCTTTAAAAAATGTACTTCTTTGATATTGATGATGCATGAGGAAGTTGTATTTGAGTCTATTTAAGAATATACATTTTTTTTTTAAGGTATTTTCTGGTTTAATTTTTCTAGATTCTTGCTCAACAGCTGACCGGATGTTTTTCGGTTGTTTGTCTACTTTTTAGCCGGACCAAAGAAAAACCAGCGCTCTGATCTTCAGGAAACTTGGTGGAAGAGTGAAGCACGGGCTGAGGAAGAACCACGGGGACCACATGGACCACGGGGACCACGGGCGGACCACGGGGGCCACAGGAACCACAGGAACCACAGGGACCACGGGGATCACAGGGACCACGGGCGGACCAGACAGATTCCCTGAGTGCCCGTCGAGGTCTTCTTGTAAAATCTTAAAACTGGTTTCTGTGTTTAAAACAATAATCTCCTCACGAGGGTTTCTATGACATGAGAACATGTAATAAATCTGCCAACCACATGATTGCTTGATGTGATGTGTAGCTGATCAGAAGGTGTTGGTTCTGCTGGCCATGTTCTCGTGCTGTTCCACTAGCGAGGCCTTAAAGTGACAGAGCGCGAGCAAAGATGGCGAGCGTCCACCGAACACGGCTCGTCCCGGCCCTCCGATGTTTCCACACCTGAAGTCAGGAATGTGCACCGACTCGATGCTTGTTACAGACTCCCTGTAATGAAAAGTTGGGGGCGGGGGGGGGGCGGGGGGGGGTTCAGGAGGAAGTGCCTTGATCTGCGAGGTCTGTGCTGAATTATTGGGGGCCGGCGTCGGACGCACCCGGAGCCCGACACAGACGTCCAGATGGACGGATGATGGCGATCCTCATCTCCTCTCAAACATCTGCGCTGCACTTTATTGGACGACATTTTTCAGAGATTGCTCTCTTTACGGCTGGAATGCAGAAGGAAGAAGGAGACGGAGCGCTAACGGGTCAAGTGTCCCCGGTGAAGTCATCCGTCCCGGGGGGCCGACACACTCGTGGTGTGTGAGTATGATGACGAGCCGATCTGTTTGTAACGTTCCTGATTATTCCCACGCTGCAGTAAATCTTCTCCTCCGCTCATCGCCTTTCTCCGTTTGTCCTCGCGGGTCGTTAGTCATCCGTCTGTCGGGGCTGCCGTGACCTTCGACCTCCGCAATCGTTCTACAAATGACTTGTAATGGATTTAAGCTCGTTCTGTGGTTTAACTGGAGAGGACTCAAAGACAAAGATCTCCAGAAACGTCTCGAGACCAGTTTCTTATGAGCAACCAGCTGATTCTGAGAAATGTTGCTTTAATGCAATTAATGAAGTTCAGATAAATATTCACAGAAATCTGCATTGAAGTAGTTTATGATTCATAGTCTGTAATACAGGACAGCTGAAAACAATAATAACCATCATTTATTAATACTTTCCAATTACTTTTTATTACTTTTTTTCGTATCTTGTCGTATCTTGTCGTATCTTGTCGTATCTTGTCGTATCTTGTCGTATCTTGTCGTATCTTTCTTCTATCTTATCTTGTCTCCGTCACTGCTTTCTAAAACAACCCGTATTTGCCGCCTCAGCATTCGAGGTTTTGATTTAAAGAACTTGTTTCTCAGTAACAGAAATGTTTGTGGAGCTTTTAAGGCTGAGATACTTTTTCTTGAGAGACATTATAAATGCGGTGAGGAGCTCCTCGCTTCTTCTGGACCAATCAAAAGGAGCGATGGGTTGAAGAAGCTGTGATGACTCATCTTGTCCAAACAGCAGGTGAACACACCTCGTCCTCCCTCCTCCAGTCATGTTACCACAGAGACAAAGACCGGAGACACCTTCGATCTCACGGCCGGACCAACAAAAAGCTGAAAGAGAAACACGGCTGGGGGCGGAGCCAGTCGGAGCGACCTGTGACCTGTAGGGAGCGGAGGAGGCGTGGAACAGCTCAGGTGAAGCTCTTTAATGCTTCACTACTAATAAACTGATGTTGGTTCATTTTCTCTTCTGTCTGAATAACAACGCAGCGCTTCACTCAACCTGCTCCTCAGTATTAATTATTGATTTGAAGTTTTGTAGAGTTTGAATGTGGTGTTTGGTAGCTCGACAGCACGCCTCTCACGGCTAATTGTTAGCGATATGTAGCATTAATATTTAAACTTTTTGACAAGCCTGATGAATAATTCATCCAGCGGGCTGGTCGCTACATGAGGAGCACCAGACTTCATGGAATAAAGATTAAAGTTAAGAGAAACTCACATTTTCCTCAAATCTCACTTCCTGTCCTCAGCTTTGAGAATCAGACTTGACCCCTGCAGGGTCACAGGGATATCAGTTACACCCGCTGACCTCTGACCTCTCCTCCATCAGTCACCTGCTCGTTCAGGAACTGTATTTAAAATCGATCCGGGTCAAAAGAGTGAGCTGACGGCCAGGAACTAAAAGATCAGTTTGACTCATGGCCGACAGTTCTGATGAATTTTCTCCTAAATACTTAATGTGAGCACACACACACACACACACACACACACACACACACACACACACACACACACACACACACACACACACACACACACACACACACACACACACACACACACACACACACACACACACACACACACACACACACACACACACACACACTGTGATGGATGAGGCAGTCATGTGATACACTGCCTGGGGTGAAGGCTTCCCCTCCTCATCCTCAACCACACAAAGAAACATTCCTCTTCAGCACAATTACATCCGTCAAACAGTCGGATATTTAGTGAACTAAAGGAGGAAAGAGATGATGCAGTCGAGAGGAGCCTCAGTCTGCACAAACAGAGACGAACATGCATCGGGATTTCTGGAGAGTTTCCCTTCATGGATCTATTTCCTTCAATAAGAAACCCGTTAAGAGTTCAGACCCTTATTTGGGATGTCAGAGGCTTGAACATGAGTTCCCAGGATGCACTTGGAGCTCAGAGCTCTGAGGAGCAATCTTCAAGTTCAACGTCCCACAGCTGGTTACTGACCTCTAGTGGCCGACGGCTGCCGGTAGTTTTGTTGAACTCGCTGCCTCGTCCTGCAGAGCGCCACGCCGGATTAACAAAGCCGGGCTCTCGCAGCGTAACAACAAGCTTTAGGTCAACTTTAACTCAGACGAAGAAGCTCCTCTAAACGGGAGAACATTGGAAACAGGCCGTCGAAAAGAAACCTCACTTTGTTGAGCTGGAGACGCTTTGTGTGTGTTCATGGTCGACCGTCAGGACAAACAATCCTGCAGGTTTTGACCTCCAACGCCTCCGTCAACAAGGACGGAAAATCAAAAATCAGCAGTTTCCTCGAAGCCGAGGAGAAGAGGAAGCTGC
Source organism: Anarhichas minor (assembly GCF_050575085.1). Taxonomy (NCBI): domain Eukaryota; kingdom Metazoa; phylum Chordata; class Actinopteri; order Perciformes; family Anarhichadidae; genus Anarhichas; species Anarhichas minor. Next base: position 14,069,980 of record NW_027466464.1, on the reverse strand, counting down.
TGATTGTTTAAAAGTCATCAGGTGACAAATAAAGTGAGGTAGAGACCTGTCAATCACCGTGTAGCCCCGCCCTAAAGCATCCCCTGCTTTATGGTCTGTTTGACTCTAAATGGACCATAATGTACTAAATGAACATCATGCTGTATTGAAGAAGACTTGAAACTAGAGATTGAGACCATAAACTCATGTTTACAATGTTTACTGAGGTAATAAATCAAGAGAGAAGTAGAGTCATTTTCTCATAGACTTCTATACAACCAGAGGAGTCGCCCCCTGGTGGACACTAGAGAGAATGCAGCTTTTGGGGCCAATCAAAACACCTGCAAGTGTTCAAGCCTCAGCAGCGCTCTGAGCTCGTGGATCTGCTGGTTCTACACCGTAAGACGCTGCTGCTGCAGATCCAGCATTTCCTACAATGGGGGCCAAACCTACCTCCGTCCCCCGGACTCTAATCTGGCTCCTGTCCCTCATTCACCGCCTGCGCTCCGGACAAATGACGGCCCACCATGCACCGCGTCAACACAATGGCGCTAATAACTGAGTCTCTTCTGTCAGACGGGCAAGATGGCCGCTGATTGAAGGGTTTGAATGATCTCATTAAAACACAATGAAAACACAATGCAGCAACTATATGAATGTGACACACACACACACACACACACACTGATATAAGCGTGATATAAGACGCTGAACACTCTGTGTTCAGCGTCACAATGTGGACTCAGACAATGTGGTTTCTCAAAGCGAGGTCTGAGGGACCTGCAGGGGCCTTTTCAGGACTGAATGTTCTACGACATTTATTCCAATCAGTGAATCTTGTGAAACAGTCACTACATTTGTATTTATTTGTTTTCGTGCTCAGCGACACCATTTGTCCAATTTCTTTCTGTCATTACGCTACAAAACAAACGTCACCTCCCAACAAGACTTTTGGTCGATTTTATGCTTAATAAATCTGAAACAAACAACCCTCACTTCTACTATTTCATACCTGCTTATTCTATTTTAGCTTGTTTTAGGCTCTTAAATTACACTTTTTACATGAAAAGCTCTTTAAATAAACCTGTTTTTGGACTCATCCACCTGTACAAAGTGCTCTCTCTTTATATTTCCACCGGCATAGTTTACATGCTGAGCAACACTAAATAATGAGCCCATGCTCACACATTTCTACACTTTTTAAAGTCTTTTTTTTGCAGGACATAACTCATGTAGTTCCCTTTATTCTCATCCCGAGGCTTTGTTCATCACAAGTCCTAAATAATCAATTATTTAATGAAGCTTACACACAACAACAACGAGGACATTTTCCATATTTTCCAACCACAGAGCTAATCTTTTTCTCCACAGAGAACCGGTCTGAACCGACGGGACCGGTCACATGTGACGAGGACCTCCGCGAGGGGGACCCCACCACTTGACACTCATCTCCTCTCAGATCACTCGAGTGTGACTCTGGCCCAGCGTGGAGCCGGCGTGGCGCCTCGGCGATGCCGCCGACGGGCATTGTTGGCGTGTCACCGGGTTTTTCTTTATTTTTTGGAGAGGGCCACGTGCGTCCAGTCGGCTGAGACAAGTGCTGCCATACATGATGTCAGACGTGAGGACGGACCGTCCAAAAGCTGGACGGACACAAAGAGACTTATCAGCTCAGGAGGCCCCGCCGCAGCCGGAGCTTTTGGAGAATGACGTCTTCCCCAAAAGCCAACGGGGGAATTTACATTTTTTAGCGTTCTTCGTGGCCGACGCGCTCACTCGTGAACAGTTTGTGAAGGTTGAGTGCTTGAGAGCCCTTGAGCAAGAAAACAAAAAAGAAAATACTCAATGGTTCTTTGAGTGCAGGATAATCTGTGGAACCAGCGGGAAGATTAAGACGGAAATCAATTAACAAACGGTTGTTTCTACGCTTTTGTTCTCGTGTTTCTGCTGGAAACACAAGAAAACTCGTTTTCTTCTTTGCTGGAACCGTTTACACCAAATATTCTGTTATTCCTAATATCTGACAGAGTCCTGATGGATCTCTAAAGGACTGACAGAGTCCTGATGGGTCTCTAAAGGACTGACAGAGTCCTGTTGGGTCTCTAAGAGACTGAGAGAGTCCTGTTGGGTGTCTAAAGGACTGACAGAGTCCTGTTGGGTCTCTAAGAGACTGAGAGAGTCCTGTTGGGTCTCTAAAGGACTGACAAATTCCTGATGGCCTGCAGCCAGCAGACAAACAAACATTTACATACACCCAATCTTTGGGGCTGCTAGTCCTGATGAATGGACGACGGAGGACAGATTGTCCAACTATTAGTGTCCTGTTAGTGTTAGTTTAAGGCAACAAAACTACTTAGTTAGTTTTACACAACAGAACTAGTCAGGTTTAGACAACAGAACTAGTTAGGTTTACACAACATAACTAGTCAGGTTTACACAACATAACTAGTCAGGTTTACACAACATAACTAGTCAGGTTTACACAACATAACTAGTCAGGTTTACACAACATAACTAGTCAGGTTTACACAACATAACTAGTCAGGTTTACACAACATAACTAGTCAGGTTTACACAACATAACTAGTCAGGTTTAGGCAACATAACTAGTCAGGTTTAGGCAACAGAACTAGTCAGGTTTAGGCAACAGAACTAGTCAGGTTTAGGCAACAGAACTAGTCAGGTTTACACAACATAACTAGTCAGGTTTACACAACATAACTAGTCAGGTTTACACAACAGAACTAGTCAGGTTTAGACAACAGAACGAGTTAGGTTTAGACAACAGAACTAGTTAGGTTTACACAACAGCACTAGTTAGGTTTACGCAGCAGAACTAGTCGGGTTTACGCAACAGAACTAGTCGGGTTTACGCAACAGAACTAGTCGGGTTTACGCAACAGAACTAGTCGGGTTTAGGCAACAGAACTAGTCGGGTTTAGACAACAGAACTAGTCGGGTTTACACAACAGAACTAGTCGGGTTTACACAACAGAACTAGTCGGGTTTAGACAACAGAACTAGTCAGGTTTAGACAACAGAACTAGTCAGGTTTAGACAACAGAACTAGTCAGGTTTAGACAACAGAACTAGTTAGGTTTACACAACAGAACTAGTTTGGCTTACACAACAGAACTAGTTAGGTTTACACAACAGAACTAGTTAGGTTTACACAGCAGAACTAGTTTGGCTTACACAGCAGAACTAGTTTGGCTTACACAACAGAACTAGTTAGGTTCAGGAAAAGGTTTCTGTTTGACCCGTCCACCTCTACTTCCACTAGTCCTGTGAGGGTTTTGTGTTCTCTTTACGTCCTTTATACTCTATGATGACGTGGATTAAACACTAATTGATGTCGTTGGACATGAAAGAGTTAAAGCACATGACTTTCCGTAGCTATGATCTCTGCTTGAGACCAGGTTCTCTTCAGACTCCACCGACACTAGAGAGCTCCTCTGGTTCAGGGTTAACGAGGACCGACCGGTGGTCCCGGTACCTTTGAACCAGAGAATGTAGCTGGTCATCCTTCCTGTTGCTCTGTCATGAATCTGCTCATGTTCAGGTCAACAGAGCCGGTCAGTCACAGCAAACACAGCAGAGACGCTCTGAACCCATTTATTAGGAAAACCTGGGGTCATGGAGGGTTAAGTGAGCGGTGGCGTGTTGTTCCTCCATTCAGCATATCTGATTTAATACGCATCGGAGCAGAGGGGGGGGGGGGGGGGGGCGTCCCAAATAAACTCAGCGGATATTAAAGGTCAACGGGTCGTCCAACATGTGTTTTTTCTGAGACCGGAGCAGACGAGTCACATGTGGACCGAGTGTTTACAGCGAGACTTGTTAAACGATGCCAGCAGCTTCTTAATGAGTTCAGAGGAGCTTCAGTTTAACACCTTTATTTACTTTTAACTACTCTTCTTAAACGTGTTGCTCTTTGTATTATATTTACTTTTAATAAATCCTTAATCTAACATCAAGCTCAACGCCTGACGCATTAAAGTTCATACTTTAGATCCTAAAAATACGTTAACGTTTACAGCAAAACTCACAAAAACTGCTTCTGAAATATGTTGTATTTCTGTGTTTAATTGTGTTGATCCAGGAATAAGTGACCAAACATGCTTTTAATTTAATTTAATTTATCAATGTGGATTTTACGGAAGTGAGAAACAGAAATTCTCCATTTTCTAGGAATCTGAATCTTAAGTTTCTTGTGAATTTCTTGTGAATACTAATTCTGGCCTCAAGAGGCTGAAGTGCGTCTCTAAATACGACTAAAATAATTCATGTTTTTATCAACACAACTTGCTAAAACACAATAATTTGTGTTGCAACTCATCTAAAAGAAAACATGACTTTTGTTAGTTTTAGTTAGAACATGAAGTCGAGGAGCACTTCAGCCTCTTGTGGCCACAATGAGAATTACAACAACAAACATGACGGTGAGATATAATGTAACCCTGTGAGTGCCTTGCTCAGGGGCACAGCTGAGGCTCTGACGTAGTTTGGGGACGGACAGGAAGCAGCTCTGTGGAACTCATCAGTGTCACATTTCTCACTTTTAGAAGATATTAATATTATTGTTGCTCAGAGGAAAGATTGTTTCCACATGTGAGCGTGAGACCATCGGTTGTTTTAACATGATTCATATTTTCATTTCACTGAGGATGAGGAAGATCAGATGAGGAAGATCAGATGAGGAAGATCAGGCTGCAGATGAGTTTAAAGATATTTTATTGTTTTTACTGAATCAGTCAAAACTTCTGCATGAACACAGAACTCGGTTTGTTTGTTAGAGACTCAACAAGAACAGCAGGCTGTTAAATACATTTCTATTTATTTTAATTTTTCTAAATAAAATAACTTTTTCACTTAAATCGAAATTATATAAATATTTTAAATAATTTAATATAATTAAAATATTCTTATTATCATATTTATAATATTTTTATATATTTTATAATATTATATATATTATTAAAACTGTCCCGACGTTAATCAATCGTGTCGATTAATTAGTATGAGAGATAATCAAACTTTATTTTAAACGCAGAATTTATTTTTATAGTTTTGCTGTTTGTTAATTGTAATGATCTTAATACTTCAATACTTCAATAAATACTTTGTGTTCACCTCAGTCACTGTTTTAAATGTAAATATTTAAATAAAAACAAACACATTAATCATCTGCATGTTGTAGAAACGATCAATAAATCATAAAGTATTCATTCATTAATGATATTTGTGTTGTGTGGTTTGTCCACAGGAGGGCGCTGTTTCCTCTATTAACTAATATGAATCTGAATTATTAGTCTCACCACGTTTCAATAACTTCAGTTACTGCAAATCAAACAGCTTCTGATCTCATTAATATATTAATTTATATATATTATATATTTAAAATACAATAAGTACAGATTGATGTTTATTAGAAATCTATAACAGAACTATAAAGGATTCATCTGATTCCCTTTTTAATACTTTATATATATATATATATGACATTATTATATCATTATTATTATTAATCTGACTTTTAGCTTTTCATTAAACATCTGAACTTTAGACATAAACTGTATTAATCTGTTGCTGTTTGAGATTTACATGCAGTTCCGTCCGACCACCGCCAGGTGTCGCTGTTTCACGTATAATCAGAATATAAATAATAATCAGAACATCCCATCATACACACTGAGGTTATTGATCCGGGAATCAATATTAACTGAACAACACAGACTTCTTCATGATAGTTAATCTACATTAAATACATTTAATTCTCCTTTAAATATTAATTACATTAAATTAAATATGCTGTTAATACTTTAAAATGTATGAAACATTTTACATCGTTTTAGGAGCTTATTGTGTGTTTTATACGGATTCATATTCTTAATATTTCTGCTGTTTTGCTGCGTTACTTTCCTCAAACATTTTTAATTAAAAGTTGATTAATGAGAACAATTATTGAATATTATTATATTTAGTGTAAAGTGCAGCAGGAATAAAATCATATTCATATTTCTATTTGTACATTTGTGAGAATCACAATCAGCGAACTCTGCTCCTAAATATGAATTAATATGTTTCATTAATTCAACCTTTATTTAAACAAAACGGTAAAAACAATGTGAACATTCAGCAAAACAATAAAAGTTAATAAAATAAAAATAACTATAAATACGAGATAAAGATAAATACATAATAATAATGACTATTGTTCATATAAGTTATGATATTAATCAATAGTTTAAGTTGCCTGTTGAAGCTGAATATTGAGATGATTAATAATCTGGATCTGTTTATTGATCACAGATAAATTATGATGAGGGGGGGGGGGGGGGGGGGGGGGTCAGAGAGGAAGAGGAGGAGGAGGAGGAGGAGGAGGGCGCTGAAGAAGCTCCGCAGCATCCCGCTGAAAGTTCCGTCTCCTCACTTGTTAAAAGTCTCCTCCGTGTTTCTTTGAGCTCCGGTGGATCCCGGAGAAAAACCCGGACCCGGTGCCCGCTGCGCCCTCACTCTGACACGGACTAACTCCTCCAGAGAAGCCGCGCGGAGCTCCTGCAGATGGATGTTTGTTCTCTTCATAAAGTTTGACTCGGAGAAGACAGAAGAAGTTTGAAGGAGGCCGAGGAGTCGAGAGGAGAGCAGCCGGCCGAGAGGAGCCCAGGACGGGACACTTGGGGTGAGTTGGTCCGCCATGTGCTCCGCGCCGCTTCCATGCGAGTCTCCATCAGGCACCGTGAACCGGTGCTCATATTCATATTCATATTCATGCAGTCTTCTTCTTGTGAAGGCTCTAAAGTGATGTTTGAGAGAAGCGTTCTGCAGAAACACTTTAAACCTTCTTATTAATCTGTTTATTAATCTGTTTATTAATTTATCACTAACATAAATACAGTCGTTTATGGAAGCTTGCTCTGGTTTCTGCTGAGGTGTAGAGAGGCCTCACGTGTCCTGCTGTTGGTCATTTATTTATGATGATTTATAATAAAGTTATAAAGTAAAGAGAATAAATCCTCTGAGAGGCGCTTCAGTCATTTGCATCAGAACAAAGTTTTGCTGCTTTTGTGCAGAATGAAGAGTTCCAGCAGTCAGAGGGGGGGGGGGGGGGGGGTAATGGCCCCTTCACATTATTCAGGATGACATAGAGGGGGGGGGGGGGTCACACCTCCACCCTTCTCCTCCAGGCTGAGAGATTAAAGACGGCAGAATAAAAGACTCTAAAACAACGAGTCGGGCCGAGAAACCTCCAAAACTCATTTTATTATTATTAGTATTATTGTTTCATCTGAACATTTAAATATCAAATATTAAATAAGATGATTCTCTAAAAGCTCTATTTTAAACTAATAATTAACCTTTAATTGTTTCATGTATTTAGACTTCTTTAGACACACGAGGAGCAGAAAATAAGACTTTAAGATTCTTTAAAGTTGATCATTTAATCCTAATTATGAATTTGCCCCCCCCCCCCCCCCCCCCAAAAAAAACCTGCAAAAACACAAATAAATAAATCAGGAATAAATACCAATAATTCTCTGATTTAATATTTATTTATTTTAGCTCTTGAAAGACGTTTCTTCTTCTGCCGTCTTTGGTTTGCAGCCGTTTGCTTTGCACGGGGGGGGGGGGACACTTTAGAGGGCGACACGGGGGGGGGGGGGACACTTTAGAGGGAGACACAGGGGGGGGACACTTTAGAGGGAGACACGTCAAACATGTTCTCTGGAAGGCGGCTCACTGTTTTCCTCCAGAAGATCTCGAACCGACTCGGAGCAGCAGAGATCACACATGAAGACTGAGCATCACACTGGAGACCATCAAAGGTCCGGGGCCACTGGGGGGGGGGCTGTAGTTCCTCCTCTTTCATGCGTCTTAATGAACTCCTGGAGGGACGATCGGCTCTGACAACCGCCGAGTCCTCGTGTGTGTGTGTGTGTGTGTGTGTGTGTGGGACGGCTCGGTCGGTCGTCCACCACAGAAGAAGAAGACGACGCTCCTCGTTCTGTCCTCTCCCCCAGAAAGAGGAGGGCTTAGCCGGGAACAGACGTGGTCCCGGGACCCTCCGATTTATTCTAAATAATATGAATAAACGTGGAGATACAAACACCTCAAATTATTTAGATCAGACGTTTACTTCACCATCCAGTCTCAGTCCAGACCCTGAGAGACCCCGAGAGACCCCGAGAGACCCCGATCCTCACACCAGGTGTGACGGAGAGGATTTAAAGGTGCTGCTGGACAGGAAGTCCGTGGTCCAAACTGTGGCTGTAAACCCAGCGAGAGGCCGGAGCATTTGGTCCAAAGGGGGGGGGGGGGGGGGGGGGTCAGGGATCAAAGAGAGCCGGAGACAGATGGCCGAGGCTCCGCTTTAACTGCAGGAGTCAAAACCTCCTCATACCTGCAGTCTGAAGCAGCTGAACCCTGACCTCTGACCTCCTCCTGAACCTCAGTGTGAAGCTGTTCATGAGGGATTCAAACTACAAACCCAGAGATTCATGAGAACCAGTGAAACTCGCTGCTTCTCTTCAAGTTAAGAGTCTGAAGTGGGTATAAATTCAAATGTCTATTTGTTCATCCGCTGCTCGCACAATAAACAACCCCCCCCCCCCCCCCCCCCCCTCAGAATTCTATTTAAGACTCTCCGCCGACCTGCGCTTCTTTTACGGAGCCGCTATTATTCACAGGAGAATAGGTGCGGGGGCCCGGCCATAAATTCCAGCAAGTGGCCCTTAAGAAAGAGGAGGAATTGACTGCTGCTCTGTGGTTGTACTCGGCTGCGCTGTGACCTTTTGCAGCCGAGACAGACTCATCTGTTGGGTTTGACAAGAGCGGCTGGAATAATTCAGGAGGCTCCGGCTGCCGCTGATATCCGGTGATGAGCCGAGCTGCAGCGCGACTGGAAGACATTTGTTTCCCTGAAGGCGGAGGGAATGCCCCTCTTACTGCAGGCCGCCGGAAGCCTTCAGCTCATTTAGGCCGTGTCAGAAGGTGCTCGAGGAGGACTCACCTGTCCCACGCTGCATCTACGGCCTCCTGCAGCTCCTGCTGGAGGAGCACCAACGCTAACGAGCAGAGGAAACCTGGAGGGAAGATAGAACTCCATCTGTGACATGTGCAGAGATGGTTCATCACGTTAACTAAAACAAAACATAAATCTGTTATAAATGTGCAGAATTAATATGAAGCAAATGCTCAAATTCATGTCAAGAAAGTCAGAATGTATCTGAAATAAAACATTTTGTGATAATCTTGCAGGAAATATAAAATGTAAATGTTTAAATTCATGTAAAGAAGGTACAAATTCTAAATGGAGATAATTTATTCATTAAGTTAGTGCAAGAAATACTACAGAAACAGATGAATTAGTGATAATTGTGCAGAAACGGTACAGTTTAAATGTTTAAGTTAATGTAAAAGCACAAAGAAGAAGTCAGTTGAAGCAACACTGTGCATGAACATGGAGGTGTAGATGTATTGATGGAGGTATAGATGTATTTAATGTATTGATGGAGGTGTAGATGTATTGATGGAGGTGTAGATGTATTGATGGAGGTGTAGATGTATTGATGGAGGTGTAGATGTATTGATGGAGGTGTAGATGTATTGATGGAGGTGTAGATGTATGTAATGTAGTGATAGCGTGAGTGAGAGTTATCCTGGATGTAAAGGTGAGTCTATGTTCCTCTGAAGTGTTGACTTAAGAGAAGAAACAGAATGAAGTGACGGAACAATAGATTTGAGCACAAAGAGAGAGAGAGGCTGTTGTTCCCTTAAATAACTGCATTGTCGGCGTCTCTTTGTTGCCTGTTGTCCTCACATGAATCACCGTGTGGCCCCCGAGGGGTCAACAGTGGGAGGGGACGCTTAACTACAGCTCTCACTGAGCTCTCCACTCGCTAACTGAGTTCATTCACTCACGTTTACTCTCTAACTGCTCTCACTTCTGTTCGTATTTACATATCTGATCATCAATAGAGTCTATTATCTTAGATATAAACTTTAAAGTGAACAAACACTCTTTAAGCACATTATTTAAGGGAATCATTTGCAGCTTTTTAACCTTTAATTGCTGTTAAAAACGTAGAATACACGCTAACATCTTAACATGTTGTGTGTTGTAGTTTAAATCTTCCTACAGTTGGCAACAGAAGCTAAGTTGCTAACGCCCTGTTTGCTAATTTAGCTAAATGTAGTGTTTGTGCTAATAAAAGCTACATTAGCAAACTAGCTTTAAAAGAACAAAAAACAACTTTATCAGAATATACTGTTAAAAGACTTCAAAGCTAACGTTAATCTTCAAGTCACTAGATGCTAGCGGCTAAAAGTAACTACATGCTAACGGCTAACAAACTCCCTGTTTGCTAATTGTGCTAAGCTAGCTAGCTAAATTATTCCCAGTAGAACATATTGTTAAAATTATGTTTATTATTATTAAATAAACGTATTTTTAGGAATAACTTTTTCAGGAATATATTTAAAAAAAATGATTGCTAGTAATTATAATAAAATGATATAATATATAATATTCTGAATTATTTTTTACTTTTGGTACTTTAAATATATTTTGAAGTTTTGAATGCAGGACATGTACTAGTAACAGAGTATTTCTACATTGTGGTACTAGTACTTTTAGTAGTAAATGTACACATTCTTTGAGGCTGCTAAATGCTGAGCCTGACTAATAATGATTTGTGAGGACAGATCAGAGAACCGCGAGCGTGAAAGACCGCCATCATGGGCCTCATATATCAGTGTGTGTGTGTGTGGGGGGGGGGTAGACTTCCCATGAGCCTTCACTCCAGGCCTCTCACACCTGTTGCACTGATTCATCCTCAGCAAGAAAGACTCCAGACTCAACCTGGTGTTTTACTAACTGCTGTGTGGACATACAACCGTTATTACTGGTGTTATTACTGGTGTTGTTACTGGCGTTGTTACTGGCGTTGCGACTGGCGTTGCGACTGCCGTTGCGACTGGCGTTACTACTGGTACTGGTGTTACTACTGGCGTTACTACTGGCGTTACTACTGGTACTGGTGTTACTACTGGCGTTACTACTGGCGTTACTACTGGCGTTACTACTGGCGTTGTTACTGGCGTTACTACTGGTACTGGTGTTACTACTGGCGTTACTACTGGCGTTGTTACTGGCGTTGCGACTGGCGTTACTACTGGCGTTACTACTGGCGTTACTACTGGTACTGGTGTTACTACTGGCGTTACTACTGGCGTTACTACTGGTACTGGTGTTACTACTGGCGTTACTACTGGCGTTACTACTGGCGTTACTACTGGCGTTGTTACTGGCGTTACTACTGGTACTGGTGTTACTACTGGCGTTACTACTGGCGTTACTACTGGCGTTACTACTGGCGTTGTTACTGGCGTTGCGACTGGCGTTACTACTGGCGTTACTACTGGCGTTACTACTGGTACTGGTGTTACTACTGGCGTTACTACTGGCGTTACTACTGGTACTGGTGTTACTGGGGCCGGCCTAAAAACCCAGTAGGTCACTGGTCCGGTTCCTGGGACCACCAGAGGGTCTGGTACCCGATATGAACCATTAAAGACGGACGGTTTCACCTCGAGGTCATTGAGCAGCTCGTTACCGTTACGTTGGTCACAGTGAACTAATACTACAATCATGTACTAATACTGCATTCAAGTAGAACTACACCAAACATGTACTAATACTGCATTAGAAGTAAAAGTACTGCATTAAACGTGCTAATTAATTGATTGTTTTTTTGTCTCAAACCAGAAGATATTAGATAAAATATTAAGATTAAATTGAGTTAATTAGTAAGTGAACCTTTAAGTTTAGTTCATTTATTTTTATTTATAAAAACACAAAAAGCTGAAAACTCATCTGAGAAGAAATAATTTTAGAGTTTTCTTTCTTCTTAAATGTCTCAAACGATGTGAAATCGTTGCTTCCCGTCTTTCTATTGAACTACTTTATGAATAAAGGTTGTGATGTTATTCTGAGGAGGCCGACACCAGACCCACGTCAGAGGAACGTCTCACAGTCTTTGAAGATTCACTCGTATTGTCCCATCAGTTAGAGGCACAATGCCTTGGCTCAAAGGTCCAGAGTCAAATAAACTTTGGTGACCTCAGACCCCCCCCCCCCCCCGGTCCCCTTTAACCCCTGATGGAGTCGCTCCTCAGAGGGAGAGTGTTTGCTGGAGGATCATCTGATCGGCTGAGCAAACTTAAGACTTAACTGAGTCTCTCACTGAGGAAGAGGAGACGTGGTGGAAAGCTCCTGTTTACGGTCAAGAGCACCTTCACCTTCGTGTTCATCAAACTGAAAACCATTTAGTCATCGGCTCTGAACCTGCAACTGTGTTTGGCCTCCTATAAATAATTAAATTAATAAAATACATCAGTAAAGTTTTTCTGTATTTGTCCTCCGATAAATAAATATAATAAATTAAATAAATTAATTAACATATAAAATAAATTGGCTCAGTATTTAATAAATAAAGGAAATAGACAAAATGTTTGTGGTTTGCCTGCAAAATGTAAATGAAATATATCAAATGAATTTAAAAAAGGCCAAGTATTTACTAAATAAAAACAATCATTTCTGTGTTTTGTCTCCAATAAATCAATAAAAGATAAAAGTATATAAAGTGTTGTCATATAAATATTTCCAGAGCACAAATAAGAAACTTTAAATCGTTGCTGCTTCCAGACAGTAAAGGTGTTTCCCTCTCTACTGTCTCCCTACATGCACATCTTACATTATGTCTTTTGACTTTTGCACCGGGCTCAGTGTGTCCTCATCTCCTCCACTAACACGTTTCCTTCTTGTGTTTCCTTGCACTTGCAGAGCTCCCTCGGCGATGGAGACTTCCCCATCGAGAGAGAAAAGAGACAACATGGACGGCTTCTCCGAGCTCCAGAAGAAACCCTCGGAGACGAGAGGTAACGCTCTCTTTTAAATGAAGAAAGGCTGCTGGGTGTGAATGTGGCCGTCCGGCTGTGTGCCGGCCCCGGGGGGCCAAAGGGGGCCACGAACGCGGTGATGAAATATACATTTTAGAAGATAAGGTGTCATCCGGGGAGCCGGCTCTCCTCAGTCAGAGGTGACTCACAGTAGACGTGCGGTAGGAATCCTGAGCAGCCTTTAAAGAGCATCGCTAATGTACGGAGGCCCCGGAGTGTCCCGCGGAGCAGCGTGGCCCCGCAAACACTGACGGACGGAGAACGTGACGGTGTTTGTGTTGTTGAACTAAATGAAGAGCGGCACCGAGCCGCTCTCTCTCGCGGGCAGCAAGAGAGGATCCATGTTTTAAAGATGTCAGTGAGCGCGTGATGAAAGCTCGGCATAATGAGGCTCAAAGACCTTGTTCTTACCTCCAGAGTATAACAGAAAATGGACGCCACAGCGCTGCAGAGATTGAGCAGCATGCCGACTGACGGGCCGCCTTTGAAATGGAAATTAAACGTGTGATTTAGTGACATTTCTACTCATTAATGAAGGACTTGGTGGCCTGCCATTATAAAGAAACACTCATTAAATGATGAAGAAGGAACAAAGCTGGGAATCAAACCAGAAAACTACATCTAGTATCCCAAAGAGTCACGCCCACAAACACGTTCCTCTCACCTTTTTTATCTTTAAGTGACAGAATAATCCCTCATTGCATTAAAAACGGTGTGCACACAACTACAGTAAATACGGTAGGACGAAGCCTCTTCTACTGGCCTGTAGCTTCCAGGACATGTTTAGGAAGTCACGAGGACGTGACCTGTAAAACAAAGGTCATCTGTCAAAGTTGAACCAGGAAGTCGTTCCGTAAACTGTAACTTTTCTACGATTTTCCGACTTGGTTTTGTGATGAAAGCAGTTGTATCTCGATGCACTTACAGAACACGATCAACCTGCCGAGGTGATGTGGATGTGGAAGTGGAGGCGAGGAGGACGTGTTAAAGATGTCAGGCACGGCGTGATGAAAGCCGGGGATAATGAGGTTAAAAGAGCTGGTTCTTACCTCCAGAGTCACTGGAGGACGACGTGGATGCAGAGTGAAGGGCCACTTTTGAAATGGAAATACAGCCAGTGAGCTGGTGACACTTCTGCTCTTTAATGAAGGACTTGGTGGCCTGACATGATGAAGAAATCCAACATTAAATGTTGATTAGAGAATATCAATGTGGGGCAGTTTTACATGTGGAGCCGGCGTGTTTCTTCACATGCTCTTCTTTAATATTTGAACAAAGGATTAGAGAGACAGAGCTTCTGCAGGCTCAGTGAACAGAATAACCTCCAGGATTTACAGCGTGTTAACGGGTTTTTACCAGAGCTGCAACTCTTCAGCTTTTATAAAGGTTCTCAACGTGAGAATCTTCTGCTCTTCTTTTGCTATAAACGGATTCTTTTTTTGTTTTGTAACGTTTAACGTGTAACTGCTAACGTCAAAAGTGTAACGTGAAACACCTAACGTGTAACGCCTAACATGAAACGTGTAACAGCTAACGTGAAACGCTTAACGTGAAACGTGTAACGGCTAACGTGTAACGCCTAACATGAAACGTGTAACACTTAACGTGAAATGTGTAACGGCTAATGTTAAACGTATAACGCTTAACGTGAAACGTGTAACGGCTAACGTGAAACGTGTAACGGCTAATGTTAAACGTATAACGCTTAACGTGAAATGTGTAACGGCTAACATGAAACGTGTAACGCCTAACGTGAAACGCTTAATGTGAACCGTGTAACGCTAATGCCGAACGTGTAATATGTAATGCCTAACACGTAACGTGTAACCTCTACTGTGTAACATGTAACGCCTGACGCGTAACGCCTGACGTACATTTAGTTGGTTAGTTTTCCTGTACAATTGCAGCTCTATTCTCATGAAGTTATGTTTCTGAGCATCTTTCTTATGAACAACAGGACGAGACTCTTTGATTCTAAACTAAAGCAAAACATCCGCTTGTATTTTCAGCCTCTGACTTCTTAAATCTCCTCTCCCCTAAA
>NW_027466464.1:14002500-14050000 GCF_050575085.1 Anarhichas minor | reverse complement strand
ACACACACACACACACACACACACACACACACACACACACACACACACACACACACACACACACACACACACACACACACACACACACACACACACACACACACACACACACACACACACACACACACACACACAAACAAAGGCTTCTGGGAAAATGTAGTGTGAATAAAAAACAACTGCTCTTTGTGGACTTTATTACCCAACGTTAAGTAACAATGTAACAACGCAACATAAAAACGTAACAATGCAGCAACAACGTCACGCAACAACGTCACGCAACGTCACGCAACAACGTCACGCAACGTCACGCAACAACGTCACGCAACAACGTCACGCAACAACGTCACGCAACAACGTCACGCAACAACGTAACGCAACAACGTAACGCAACAACGTAACGCAACAACGTAACGCAACAACGTAACGCAACAACGTAACGCAACAACGTAACGCAACAACGTAACGCAACAACGTAACGCAACAACGTAACTTCTAAGTCTTTGGTGCGGATTTATTCTCGTGTTTCCCAAAGAGCCACAGCAGAAGTACATTGTTAAAGGAATGAAGTCAGGGGTCGGCTTTTAGTCTTGCGTGAGTCCAAACCACTTCATGGTATTTTGGTGAAACCGATGACAATAAGACGGAATGAGAGCGTAGCTTCTGTCTCTTGTTTTCCACGGAGGGCGTCTGGATTTAAAGTTCAGAAATCAATCAGTCTCCACCTCCAGCTCCTGGAGCACGGGGCATGTACAGCGTGGGTGTAACGACACGTCTCCGGCTGCGGGAGAAACTCGATCACAGCAGGAACCAGTGGAAACACGAGCCGACGTGACGGCGAGGGCCGACGTGACGCCTCAGCAGGCGGCCGGCTGTCAGAGGTGGGAGGCTCTCCTTTCCTAATCAAGGGCCTCCCCTCCCTCCCTGAGCTCTCTACTGCCAGCTGCATCCAGCCGTGGGACGTGATGAAGGATTCAACCAACACTCATTGCTCACCTTCTTGGCATTTGTGATTATCCTGATACGTTACTTCACAGATTCAGCGTGAAATACACGAGTAAATATGGTAAACGTGGTGCTGTTTATACATCTCATGAGAAGAGGTCGGCTCGTTTGCACATAAACAACATGAGAGATGCAAAGCATTGAGTATCTCTGTGTGTGTGTGTGTGTGTGTGTGTGTGTGTGTGTGTGTGTAGCGTCTCCGGTCACCCAGCTAATGGCTCTCAGACTAATTGTTGTCCTGATGTGCTTCGTCTTGCTGGTGTTGTGCACCAGCTAATTAGCCACCAAACCAGGCCAGTCCTGAAACAAGGTCAGCAGAGATCTGCATATCAGAGCTGCTCCCGTTTGTTCCGTCTCTTCCTCAATAAGTCCGCACAGTCGTCTCAGGACGATGCTTCGTCTCGTTAGCGGCAACAAAGTTCAGATTTGATCTTTTGTTCTGTTTCTCGTTTGGAATTTAAAAAAGTTCCTAAAACATTTCTCTCTCTCGAGTGAAAAGCTTTTGTCCAATTCACCAAGTGGAGACGAGATGAGGTGCGGCCTCTTCTTCTTCTTCTTCTCAGCACTTTATCATCACACGGTGCTTTGTGGCCCTCGCCGGCCCCCTTCTTCAGAGGCTGAATAGAGGGGGTCAGAGGAGGAAGAGCCAGATCAACCCACACATTGGGTGGTGTTCCTCGAGTCCACCAGAGGCCTGGTCCCGGTGTTTGTTTCTATCTTCTTTACAAACACAAAGGAACGTTTATTCAACACGTCTAACCGTTGTTTTCCTCACAAATTCTTCCATCATTAGGAACTCAATGATGGAAGCCTAAAGAAGTGGGTTGCTGAGATATTTGGGACACTTTGGAAAAGTTTGAGGAAGCAAAAGGGAACATTGGCACGGCTGTTTGATTTGTGTTTCTACAGGTCCACCTGCAGTAATCACACCTCCAGTCTTCTCTTTGAACCTCAGCTGGTGTTTAGGTTCCTCCGCTGGATTACAGGCCGGAGCAGCTTGTTTATGGGAGAGTTTTTATAACGTGTCATCGCGTCGAGGCGGAGATTGTGGTGGTGAAGGACGTCCAAACAAATCCAGATCCACGTCTTGTAATTTCAGCTCAGAGCTCTGCTCTCTCTGCTCCTCATGAACTCCTGGTTTTAGGACGTTCTCGCAGTGAAAGCACATTGCATACTTCTAGATGTGGAGTATTTAACGTGTCTTTAGGCATGCAGACCTGCAGCACATCAGGGACAAGAACAGAGAGTGCTCATCAGGATTAGAAAGTCCATCTCCTCTCTGTTGTTTAGTCTGGAGCCGTGTCCGCATGCTTCTCCTCTCGCTGAAAGTGTGTGAAGAGGGTTTGGTGAGGAGGCGGGAGTCTGAGGAACATGACGGGTCTTTGGCTTCGTTTCTGGGAATTTCTTTGAGTCATCATTCTTAGAACAAACAATGTTACCGACTTATTTATGTAGTGAGTTCAACATGCCTCAGTGTTTCTAAAATCATCCGTATGAATGTGTAAAAGTGAGATACTGGGAGGAAGACGAAGTAAAAGTTCTTAAAAATAGGATTCAGCATACGTCAGAACCAGGACGTTCCTCATTCCTCATTCGGGGTCAGAGATTTGAAACAAAGCTTCTTGGACCGAGGGAGCCCTCCGGAGGACCGAGGGAGTCCTCCAGAGGACGGCCCTCCATCATGCTCTCCGGCAACATGTCAGACCACAGTCAAATAAAAGGCGGTGAGGACGGTGGAGCCGCCGGGGTCAGAAAATAGAGACAGTCCTGCTTCAGCAGATTGTGCGAGGCGCAGCGGAGCGTTTATCGACACGGGAGGCGGCCGACTGCTGACGCCACAGCGCCGACCTCCATCTATTTCTGGAGATCGAAACCGGAGGTCCAGGGCCCCCCGGTGACGATCGGGAAAAAAGACGGCCTCCACCTGCGATGCATTCATCAAACCCAAGAAGAAGAAGAAGAAGAAGAGGAGGAAGAGGTGCATCAGTCAGAGAGAGTCCCCTGTGTTCCCTCCTCCCGCCTCATTAAGACATCACACGCCTCCACAGCCAACGTGTGAGCCTGGGATTCCTCAGCAGAACTGGGTCTTTGTTTCACTTACACTTGGCCCTTTGGAGTAATTCACTCCGCTGCTCCACCAGTGCGGGGCCGGGCTGAGTCCCCGGCGCCCCCCTAGCGAGGGTGCCAGCGGGGTAATATGGATGTTAGCTGGGGAGCACGCTGACAGCCCCAGAGGCGACTGTTTAATTCATCGTGTTTTAATTATCGCTCTCCTTCAGCAGAGCTGTGGCTGCTCTCGACAGCGAGCCTTTATCACGCGGCCGTCCAACAAGATAATAAACTTCTGCTTTAAGGTAATTACTTAATCTGGACAAACCTGTGTGTTAAGCAGCGCTATTAAGCGAGGGGGCGATAAATCAGCCGTGCATTGGAGGAGGGAGATTACTCGACGGTGCAATCAGTCTTTGGACGCTCGCAGTCTTTTAAGTACCTAAATTGCACAAACAGCATGCTAACAACAAGCCTCGTTTGGTTAATGTCGGCCGCCGCGCGCTCACCTTCAGCCCGCTGATGCATGGAGGTTATTAGCACGCGGCCTCAGCCCGGCTGTCCACGGCTGATAAGTGACTCTTCCTCCTGGGGGTTTGTCAGCGGGGGCCACAAGGGCCACAGGGGCCACAAGGGCCACCTCGCTACAGCCACACAGAGGTTTGTGGACGGATTTTAGGTGGATGGACAAATGGACAAATGGATGAATTGATGGATTTTAAATTTGGGTAAAAAGTGACCACATGAAACCAAAGACTGCATGGAGACATTCCACTAGACCCGGGGGTCTGGGTCCCCCAAAGAGGACACAGGATAATCTGAGGGGTCATAAAACGATGAACGGATAGAAGAGAACGCAAAGTCACGTTTATTTTCTGACTTTTATCCAATAATGTGTTGATATGTTTTAAATAGTGTGTAGTCAGCTTCTAAACCCGAACAGACTCGTGGTCCTCAGGAAGTGATGCCCGTACTGGTTTATTGTTCTACGTTTGGTCAAACGGAGCCAGAAGAACCGCGATCATGAGTGTGTGCAGCAGTTTGTGTGTTCAACTTGTTTTTAATGCTGTAATTTCCTGCCAAGACCTTCACACATTCCTTCGTAGTGGAGTGAGGAAGAAGAGGAGGAAGACTTCACGTTGTTACTGGCTGAAGACTGCCTGCGTTTCCTGGAACAACCAGTCTGATGAGGAATGTAGAATAACCTCAGAGATCTGATCTCAGTGCTCCGAGAGTACAGACAGTCTGCTCCCCAAGGAGGCCACAGACTCTCACAAACATGCAGAACTCTCACAAACATGTAGAACTCTTCCAAGCTGTAGAAGCTGGAGGTCACAACCAGACCCTCTCAGATCTAACGCAGTGTTTCTGCAGCGGGGCCGACTATGAGAAAGTGTGGAACAAATGTTATCAAGCAAAGACTAATAGATGGCTGGAAGCCTGAGCGGGGGCACGGCGGTGCTGCCGAGCGCCCTGGGGGGATCGGGGGGGATCGGGGGGCCCCGTTGAAATCAGGTAAATGTGCCTCTTGAACTCTCGTGAGCGCTCGCCTTTTGTTCTTTCCGTGGCGGCAGAACAATGGGAGCTGTCCGGGTGATGGAATAAGCCGGCCGGGACTCTGGAGGACCTGTCGGGCATCCAGCCGGTCCTCCTTCAGGTCCAACGAGTCCGAACAGGAAGAGGAATCTGAGCCTCGGATTGGCCGTAACGAGACGTTCGTCCCTGTTTTTGTCGGGATTTTAACAAAAATCCACGTCTGCTTTGTGACTCACATGTTACTGGATGTTGAGACAAACTCCAGATGTAACTGGAAGCATCGCTGACCTTCAGTTTCCTCTTCTGTCTTTTGAAGCCTGTTATTGTTCTTCCTTCTCTTCTTACTTTTTCATTCTGTTTATTTGAAGCACTAATGTTTATCATAATCTTTATTAATGTGCACAAACTCTTTTAAAAAGTCATCTGAAAATGGACAAAATGGGAGAAATGAGTACTTTGAGTATGTCCACTTTGCATACTTTGCCGTGTACTTGTACTGCAGTGTTTTACTTGAGAGGTTTGTTCCTCTCTTCGTCACGTTCTAGTGACCCAGATTTAGCAGCTCTTTGTCCCCCCCCCCCCCCCCCCAACACTCCCCCCCACCTGTTATGAATGGTGTTTAACTAAAGCTGATCTCTGAATGGAGCCTTTAGGAGGCAAAGAGAAGGAAGCAAGGAAGCAAGGACACAGAGAGTCACAGACACCAGACAGATATTAATATATAGAGAAAAAGTGATGAACAGATTGTGATACACGGATCAAGATCTATTCAGATATAAATAACGATAGAGTACAGTAGATAGAGATGCAGTTATATATATGTATGTATAAAGTACAGTTTATTCACAGGACACAGACGGATCGTCTCTACGTTTATTTATAGAGATTATTTCTACGTTTCACTCCCGTCAGGCCTCGCTGCCGTTCTGCAGACCCAGAGCGGAGCAAAGAGGTCTATTTCTACCGGGTCCTGTCCGTCATTCTGTCAGGGTGCAGAGTGAGAGGAATGGACCTGGACTGCTGACTCACTCAGGTCCAGGGGCCCCCGAGAGGCCCCCTCCCAGCGGTGGGACCCGGGGCAGACAATGATCCGTAACCCTGACCCCGAACTCCCAAACTCCCCGCTCACCCTGCAGAGAAATCCCGCCAGACGGCAGCGTCGTGTGACACCAGAATAATTTTAATGCGATCCAGAGATCAGCTGGCTCACCTTCCTCCCTCCTCCTCCTCCTCCTCCTCCTCCTCCTCCTTCCTCCTCCTCCTCCTCCTCGTCTCGCCGTCTCCCGGAGACGACACACACCCGGTTACGATTAACGGGATCTGAAAGAGACGAAGAGTGTTGAGAAATGTTAACGAGGACCATAAAGAGCCCAGAGGGGGTTCCTTTAACGCGCCGTTACAATAAAGACTTCTTCTTCTGTGGTTGTTTTGTTATCGCAGCAGATAATTAGTCGTGACAAAGAGGTTGCACGATGACACGCACCTCCTAAGAACAGGCCTCTGAACACTGAGTGATCTCACGTTACTTTATCATGTTTTCATGTCAGAGACTCAGAATAAGTTGTGAAAATATTCTAAAAAGTACTTTTAAGTTTTTTTGGTACGAAAACCAGAGTTTGCATCAGAAGTTGATGATTTATGAAAAGGAACAGACTGTTTGGAGTCATTCTTTAATAAGTCTGAATAATGAAGTCTGAATGTCTCTGTGGTCTGATGAAAAGATCCCAGCATGTTGCATCATGGGAAATGTAGGACCAAACAACCCAAAGTCTGCTTCCCTTTTCCCCGCCTGAAGGTGACGAGAGGAGCTTTCTTGTGATTTCCTCTCCTAGGAACTCAAAGCCAACGGTCCCGTTAGGAAGTAGGAAGTAGGAAGCAGGAAGCAGGAAGCAGGAAGCAGGCCACGAGAGCGTCCGTGTTTGTAACGGAGGAGAAAGACGTCGGGGTCTTTGTCAAAGCTCTGCTGGAGATCTCTTATGTGGGAGATGTCGGGCTTCTTAGGCCCACTTTGATTATTTATTTATCCCACTTCTCTTGTGTGATAGAACCAATATATCTTACTCTGAAAATCCATGTTGCTTTATTGTTTAGCCTTTGAAAAGTCTTCTGATGAACTTCTTCTTCTTCTTCTTCGCAGCCCCCCACCACATGTTCCCCACCTTCCACACACCGATCCCCATCGACATGCGGCACCACGAGGGACGCTACCACTACGAGCCCCACGCGCTGCACGCCATGCACGGGTAAGTGGCCTCCTCCTCCTGCTCCTCCTCCTGCTCCTCCTCCTCCTCCTCCTGCTCCTCCTCCTCCTCCTCCTCCCTTTACTTCCTGTTCAGCTCAGAGCTCGTTCTTTATTTCCCTCTTGAACTCTGGAGGTTTGCTCGTGAGCTCGTGAGCTCGTGTATCCGGCGCTGATGAGAGCGGAGCGTTCGCTAAGTTCAATATCAAGAGCAGACGACGACGGCGCTGACGTGCAGAGTGAATAATGGATGCTGCTTCTGCTCTCTGATACGGGTTATTATGATGTTTGGCTGCTAGAGAGAAGAAACACTCTGATGCTTTGAGGAGTCTGAAGTTTGGAGCTCTACTGAGGAGCCTCTGAGCCTCTGAGCCTCTGAGCAAGGCAGCTCACCAGCTGATGCTGAGTGTGAACGAGAGGAAGAAGATTGAGCAAAGACCAGCACCAAGGTCCCCCTAAGGCCTTAGACCTGAACCCTCAGGGACTGAACCGACATCATAATAATAATCTTTATTTGTGTCTTTGTAGTTCTGTACGTTTAAAATAAAGAAATAAAAACAGAAAACATTCTTTTTACAGATAAATAAATAAGTGTGAGGAGGAAAGCATTCATTTAGCTTCATGTTTAAAGTGAAATCTAAAGGATTTAAACAGATGAAGAAGAGCTGGAAATCATTTCACATTTAAACAAAAAATAAAAATAAATAAATTACATTTTTGTATTAAATAATAAAAGAATCACCTGATCAATGGTTGAGTGTTCGAGGCTGCAAAGGCTTACAACGCTTATTTATTTCAGATTTTTTACTCTCTTCGTGGGTTTGCCTTTTTGTCACTGGTGACATGGTGTTTAACGTCACAACGCTATGAATTGTGGGTAATTCACTCAGGCAAAGTCTACAGAAAGCGTTCATAAAGGAATCAAACAGTCGATGGTTTGACGGTGAGACGGTACGACATGGTATAAATACTAACTCATGAGCTGTGATCCTGCAGAAGTTCATCAGCTGATCGTAGAGAAGCTTAAAGTAAAGCAGAGTATCTGCAGGTCAAAGTACCCGGCTCCCTTCCACCTCTCCTCCTGGATAATAAAGACACATAAATCTCTGCCGGTCGGCTCGTATCAACCTGCAGCTCGCTCCATTAGCGGCGATCGGCAGGGCCGGATCCATCACCACGACATAACACACCCGACCGCCACCTCTTTATATTCATTAATGGCTTGTTGTGGAGCTAATCTGTGTGGTGCAGGCCGCTCTGCCCCCGAGCCAGCGCCGTAATTAAACTCCCCGAGTAGAGAGGTCACGGAGCAGGCTGCAGCGCGCTGGTGGCGAGTCCCACCGCAGAAACACAGCCCATTTATTCTGCTCACACACACACACACACACACACACACACACACACACACACACACACACACACACACACACACACACACACACACACACACACACACACACACACACACACACACACACACACACACACACACACACACACACACACACACACACACACACCTTCTAGTTTTTATTTTGTGCTCGGACAAAATCTGCAGATTGTTTTTACAAATATACGTCTTCGTTGGAGGTTTATGTTTAGGTGTCAAATGAGGGCGAGAACTCAAGACAACACGCATGTTCAGTGTCAGTTTGGGAAACTGTATTTTCAAAGATCTTTTCAAACGATGCATCATATTCTATGAACTGATGAACTCTTATTAAAGTAACTTGTATCATCAGCTGGATGTTAAATGTTTGTTTCTGGTCTAAACCAGTGCAAACATCTTCCTCCTCAGTGTAGAAACTCCTGCAGGACTTTAAAGTTACTTTATCACACGAGAGGAAAAAGAAAACTGGCGCCGGGACAAAAAAAAAAGTCAATAGAATTCTCCAAATAGTCCTCTTACATTTAGATTCTCAGATTTGATGGTGATGCATACTTCGCGCCTGGCGGAAGCAGGGCTATTCATCACAGCGGCTGGGAGGAGGTGGGGGAGTCGGGGGAGGGGGGGAGGCTGTCCGCGCGCTCGGCCACCTTGATTAATGTGATTTGATCTTGACAGTGGACCCCTAATTCATCAAGACCTTGATCTAGCTGTCGCTCCCCCTTGCCTGTGCCAAATTCACCTAATTACAGGAACATTGCGCAGCAAATTAAGTGCGGTGTCATTTGTCGCCCGGCGCGGCACTTTATTACGGGCTCGTGGCAGCGTGTCAGAGGTCCCCTCCTTGATTGTCTAACATGACATCCCGCCGCCGTCCTCTTCATCATTGTTTGCATATCCCGTAATGAGAGGCTGCTTATTTTGTCAAGCCTGTCATAAAAAAGCTGGCTTCTTTTTTTTCTTCTCCAGTTTCTTCCCTCGCCAGCCAATGACAGAGAGGCTCGGGGGGGGGGGGGGGGGGGCACTGAGCCGGGCTGCAACATGTGAGATGTAAAACTTTAGCAGCCTGCAGCTCTAAAAACATCTCCTGTTAACGCCGCCTGAGCCACAGCTTCACTTTCAACACCTTTACAACCGGCTGCACGGTGCAGAGACCTGCTAACGGACTAAATACTGGAGCTTTGCTGCAGTTTAATTAAACCAGGCTGCTCTCCTCCAGCATTCGTAGCTATACCTACAAAATATAACGCACCATAACTCGTAGATATCCCACGAAATGATGATGTATGTTATCCACGTTGAACAACACAGGACGGGATGAGACCAACAAACATATTTAATCCACGAGACCGCCGTTTGTTCTGCACATAAAACAAGACAATGTTGATTTATTTGTCACGTAACTTCCGTACTTCAGTAACGACACTTCTCTAGCTACTTTAACCCAAACCACCAACTTTTCCTAAACTAAGTAGTTTAGTTCCTCATACATTCATTTATATTTCATGGTTCCATATTTTAACAAAGCCAAATATCTCCGTCCGGCTTTGAGGACGGAACGAAGTGCAGGACGAGATGAAATGACTTTTTAAGGAGGCCATGATTTGCAGCACTGTGATGTGTTTGTTTGTATGTAGGTCATACATACAGGAAGGGGGGGGGGGGGGGGGGGTGCCTGTTAAGTTTGAGGCGTCCGCTTCACGCAGCAGACTCATAAACCTACAGAGGGAGTTTATTCAGCCGCTCGCTGGACGGCGTGATTTATCTAAATCAGAGAGCTCCCTGAGCCCGACACCGGAGACGAAACTCACTGTCACACTGTAATTCATCTCTGGTGTCACCAACACACACACACACACACACACACACACACACACACACACACACACACACACACACACACACACACACACACACACACACACACACACACACACACACACACACACACACACACACACACACACACACACACACACACACACACACACGGTAGGAACAGAGAGAAACACACTTCCGATGCATGCAGAGGAATGAGCTGCACGCACAGAACTCTTACTGAACGATTCATCTTTTTAACTGATTCATCGCTTCATATGTTTTAAAGCTTCTCTAATGTGATTATTTGAAGCTTTTCTATTGTTTTAAATCTTTAGAAACTGAATCCGTTTTAGATTTTTGCTCTGATGAAATAAGCCGTTTAAAGAGCTCTTTTTCTTTTTTAGACATTTAAACTGCATGTACACAAAGACTCCTGCTGCCAGTAGACCAGTAAGTGCCCCAGTAGAACATAATGGTTTCACATTTCAGTGTCAAACACCAGAACACAATTGCCGTTTATGTAATTTAGGTTGTGGTGCTTCCTGACTGGATTAAATTAGTTAACGAAGATTTTTTTAAACTGAATTCCAGGTTAAAAGCTGCAGAATTCTAGGAAACAATTATTACGTAACACCTTTCATAAGTGAACTGATGACAACCAACACTATACTGACGGTGTGTTTTAACGAGTCACACCCCTCTTTAATGTTAATGACATCATGTCAGCAGCTGCTACACCAGTTCACACTAACAGCAGGATGAGGTCACGTCTGCCAGGAGGTACGAGAGCTTTAAAATAAAAGTGTTGGAGACACGTCAGCTCCACCTGGTTCTGATGCCGTTTCACACCCACACAGGCTCCACTGAAGCAACAAGGCTGTTCAATATAGAGGAGTGTGTGTTAATCAGCTGGTCTCTGACTGAGCTGGACAGGAAATGTGCCGTCAAAACAAAACGAGGAGGTAAAAGAGGCACCTTTAACGTATCTGTGGACACGGTCAGATACGCGCCTGGCGTAAAACACAGTGAAAGGGTTAAAGTTTTAAGACGAAAACACAGACAACACCGTGCTAGAGACCTGTCAATCACCGTGTAGCCCCGCCCTAAAGCATCCCCTGCTTTATGGTCTGTTTGACTCTAAATGGACCATAATGTACTAAATGAACATCATGCTGTATTGAAGAAGACTTGAAACTAGAGATTGAGACCATAAACTCATGTTTACAATGTTTACTGAGGTAATAAATCAAGAGAGAGTCATTTTCTCATAGACTTCTATACAACCAGAGGAGTCGCCCCCTGGTGGACACTAGAGAGAATGCAGCTTAAACATAAACGTAAATGAACCCCCCACCCTCCCTCTGTCTGGTCTCTGCTGCCCGGCGCCGGACCAGGATACGCTCCAAAGGCCGAGCATTGTGTTCAACCAGACGCCCGTAAAACTCACCCGCAGCCGGACGCGCTCTGAATATCTGAATATTACATAACTTATTCACCACGGTCAGCTCTTAAGAGCGCTCTCCTTTACGGCGCAGATAAATATTTACACCACTCAGGCTGCGATTGTTGGAGGAGCTCGTTATCTCAGCAAACAAAGCCTGTGAGACTGATTCACCTGCTGGCTGTTACACGATGAGAGCATTAATACTTCACTGGGGCTGTGGGGCTGATTATGTTTTTGGGTGCAGAATCAGAGAGAAAGAGAAACACATTGCTTCACTTGTGATGCAATCCAGCAATGTGTCTGCGAGGCGTGAAGTCTTTGTTGGACGGATGATGATGATGATGATGATGTGTATCTTTAATGAAGCAGTGAGGTAAGAGACACTCACTTCACTTCATCTGAGGGGGTTTAGTTGTATTCTATAGATGTATTAGAACACTGTGAGATAAACCTCAGCAGGAAGTTACTAAAGTCAACTGAGTTAAAGATCACTTTACCTAAAGGCAGACACACAAAGGTGTCAGCTCACGTTTCTCCATCAGACTCGTCTTCCAGAGATCACGATGATAACGAGGGATTCTTGTGAGCTCACAGAGAAGCGACACCGACTACGCCCCGAGGGGGGAAGCGTCACCTGCAGCTGTGGCTGCTTCCTGGTCTACGCGTGTCTCTGACCCCGATCTCACCCCTTCCTCTGAGGAGCGGCGTTAGGCGTGATCTCACTCTCAACGAAGGGGGGAGGATCAGGTTTACAGGTGGATCACTCGGGAGTGTGAGGCAGCTGCAGGTGGTCAAAGCGAGCTTCATGCTGATGGAGCAGCATTTAAAGTCTGCAGGTTTTCAGTGTATCAGAGCGCCGATAAAACACATCGATGAGCAAAGAGACACCAAGAGACTCAAAGAGACTCACAACCACTACAAAGAGACTCACAACCACTACAAAGAGACTCAAAAAGACTCAAAACCACTACAAAGAGACTCAAAAAGACTCAAAACCACTACAAAGAGACAAAACCACTACAAAAATACACAAAGACTCAAACTGACTACAAAAAGAGGCTAAACAACTATAAGCGCTGTTTATCACATGTCGGAGAGCTGGAGGGCCTCTTGCATGTCTGGGATCAGGGCTCCATTGTCCTCAACAAATGCACAACTGAAACTAAACGTCTGTCACACGTTTCTTCCCTCCTCTATGTTTCAGCCCTGCAGGTTTGGCCGGCAGCCCCGTGATCTCCGACATCTCCCTGATCCGCCTCTCACCCGCCGCCGTGTCAACGGGCGACTCCCCCTTCAGCCCGCCTCACCCGTACGTCAACCCCCACATGGAGCACTACTTGCGCTCGGTGCACGGCAGCCCCACCCTGTCCATGATCTCAGCGGCCAGAGGACTCAGCCCAGCCGACCGTGAGTTCTTCTACCGATCAATTCTGAGCTAAAGCTCATGGCGAGCTCCTCCGAGGAGCTAAAGCTCATGGCGAGCTCCTCAGAGGAGCTAACCTTCATGGCGAGCTCCTCAGAGGAGCCTCACCTGGTGCATTGGTTCAGTTGACACGACGTCTGGGTTCAAACTGGGCTGTTTTTGACAACTTTCAGATTATTTCATCCAAGAAACACAAAAAACAAATGTCATATGTGCACTTTTCACTGCTCTTAAATCTGCATCCACGTTGTCTTTCATTGCTATAATCTCTTCTTGACATAAGTTGCCAGCGGTGGTGACGGCTCCTTCCTCAGCGCTGGATTACAAGAACAGATTGGAGAATAAATCTTCTCTTACAGTCTGTCGGCGGTAATGTGGCAACGCTCTTAAGTTAAGTAAGAGATGTGGCCGTGAGAGAAAGTGCAGCGGAGGGAATGCAAATAGACTTTTATGTTCCAGGTGACCTCGCGTTCTTTCTCCCTCACATCTCACAGCTTCATGTGATGAAGAGGAATCCTCTGGCCTTCCTCTTCCTCCAGCTGTTTAAGGTGGAATGTGATCCTGTAAGGATGCAGCTCCTTCAGCAAACGTCTGCTCTGTTTCAGGCCGGGACCCTTAATGAGGTCTGAGAGATCACTTAGGGGCCGAGGGCCTGAGGTAGAACGAGGGGGGTGCGTTTGGTTTGCAGACCGGCGTCTCCAGAGGAAAGGGGGGGGGGGGGGGGGGTGGGATCACCTCCACGGGCCGCTGCACATCCGTGACCCCCCCCCCCCCCCGGCCCATTCATGGATCTCCTCAGCATGAACTCACCCCTCTCCCTTTCAGCTGTTAACTCCTTCCCTCGCTCACTAACCCTCTTCCTCCCCCCCCCTCAGTGGCCCATGAGCATCTGAAGGAGCGCGGGCTCTTCGGCCTCCCTCCTCCTCCTCCCGGGGCGAGCCCGGCCGAGTATTACCACCTGATGGCCAGCCACCGGAGCCCCTACAGTGAGCTGTTCATGCAGGGGGCCGGGGCCGCCGGGGCCCACCTGTCCGACTACATCAGCCCCATCGACGGTGAGTGACTCTGGGATCAAACCGGGACGTTTGTGGTCTGTTTCAGCTCATAGTTCTGCTCGTCTGGGTGCATTTCTCTTTACTTTACGTCCTTTACGTTTCTAAAGACCTCTCAGAAAGTCGACTAGGACGCCAGCTCAATTATTGGTTACAGCTCCACTGATGGTTACAGCCTCACTGATGGTTACAGCCTCACTGATGGTTACAGCCTCACTGATGGTTACAGCCTCACTGATGGTTACAGCGTCACTGATGGTTACAGCTCCACTGATGGTTACAGCGTCACTGATGGTTACAGCGTCACTGATGGTTACAGCTCCACTGATGGTTACAGCGTCACTGATGGTTACAGCGTCACTGATGGTTACAGCCTCACTGATGGTTACAGCGTCACTGATGGTTACAGCCTCACTGATGGTTACAGCTTCACTGATGGTTACAGCGTCACTGATGGTTACAGCCTCACTGATGGTTACAGCGTCACTGATGGTTACAGCCTCACTGATGGTTACAGCCTCACTGATGGTTACAGCTTCACTGATGGTTACAGCGTCACTGATGGTTACAGCGTCACTAATGGTTACAGCTTCACTGATGGTTACAGCCTCACTGATGGTTACAGCGTCACTGATGGTTACAGCGTCACTGATGGTTACAGCGTCACTGATGGTTACAGCCTCACTGATGGTTACAGCCTCACTGATGGTTACAGCTTCACTGATGGTTACAGCGTCACTGATGGTTACAGCGTCACTAATGGTTACAGCTTCACTGATGGTTACAGCCTCACTGATGGTTACAGCGTCACTGATGGTTACAGCGTCACTGATGGTTACAGCGTCACTGATGGTTACAGCCTCACTGATGGTTACAGCCTCACTGATGGTTACAGCGTCACTGATGGTTACAGCCTCACTGATGGTTACAGCCTCACTGATGGTTACAGCTTCACTGATGGTTACAGCGTCACTGATGGTTACAGCTCCACTGATGGCTACAGCGTCACTGATGGTTACAGCTCCACTGATGGTTACAGCCTCACTGATGGTTACAGCCTCACTGATGGTTACAGCCTCACTGATGGTTACAGCCTCACTGATGGTTACAGCCTCACTGATGGTTACAGCGTCACTGATGGTTACAGCTCCACTGATGGTTACAGCGTCACTGATGGTTACAGCGTCACTGATGGTTACAGCCTCACTGATGGTTACAGCCTCACTGATGGTTACAGCCTCACTGATGGTTACAGCCTCACTGATGGTTACAGCATCACTGATGGTTACAGCGTCACTGATGGTTACAGCTCCACTGATGGTTACAGCGTCACTGATGGTTACAGCGTCACTGATGGTTACAGCTCCACTGATGGTTACAGCTCCACTGATGGTTACAGCATCACTGATGGTTACAGCCTCACTGATGGTTACAGCCTCACTGATGGTTACAGCTTCACTGATGGTTACAGCCTCACTGATGGTTACAGCTTCACTGATGGTTACAGCTTCACTGATGGTTACAGCGTCACTGATGGTTACAGCCTCACTGATGGTTACAGCCTCACTGATGGTTACAGCCTCACTGATGGTTACAGCCTCACTGATGGTTACAGCTTCACTGATGGTTACAGCGTCACTGATGGTTACAGCGTCACTAATGGTTACAGCTTCACTGATGGTTACAGCCTCACTGATGGTTACAGCGTCACTGATGGTTACAGCGTCACTGATGGTTACAGCGTCACTGATGGTTACAGCCTCACTGATGGTTACAGCCTCACTGATGGTTACAGCCTCACTGATGGTTACAGCGTCACTGATGGTTACAGCGTCACTGATGGTTACAGCCTCACTGATGGTTACAGCTTCACTGATGGTTACAGCGTCACTGATGGTTACAGCTCCACTGATGGCTACAGCGTCACTGATGGTTACAGCCTCACTGATGGCTACAGCTTCACTGATGGTTACAGCTCCACTGATGGTTACAGCTCCACTGATGGTTACAGCTCCACTGATGGTTACAGCTCCACTGATGGTTACAGCCTCACTGATGGTTACAGCGTCACTGATGGTTACAGCGTCACTGATGGTTACAGCGTCACTGATGGTTACAGCTTCACTGAAGGTTACAGCGTCACTGACGTTTACAGCGTCACTGACGGTTACAGCGTCACTGACGGTTACAGCTTCACTGATGGTTACAGCTCCACTGATGGTTACAGCGTCACTGATGGTTACAGCGTCACTGATGGTTACAGCTTCACTGATGGTGACAGCGTCACTGATGGTTACAGCTTCACTGATGGTGACAGCTCCACTGATGGTTACAGCTTCACTGATGGTTACAGCCTCACTGATGGTTACAGCTTCACTGATGGTTACAGTCTCACTGATGGTTACAGCGTCACTGATGGTTACAGCGTCACTGATGGTTACAGCCTCACTGATGGTTACAGCGTCACTGATGGTTACAGCGTCACTGATGGTTACAGCTCCACTGATGGTTACAGCCTCACTGCTGCGGTGACGAGGAGAGATTTGTCTGAGCGGTGTGTAGAGTAGAGAGGTTCTGCACGAGAGCCGAGCTGCTGCAGAGGACAGAAGTAGAAGAAAGACGAGCACGTCGTGTGCTGCCTTCACACTGATTAAGAATCAAACTCAGGTGAAGAGATGATGAAACACAGATCACAGGAGAAGAAGAAGTCTGCATACATCTTTCATGTCAAACATCTTCAAAGTGCCGACCCTGAGCCGGCACCTTCCCATCGACACTCAGGACTTCTGGTGACGCCGTCGCCCGGCTTCTTATTCTAACAAATAGAGACTTTGATCCGGCGCTCTGCGGTTTGAAGCCCTTAAAAGGGAAGCCACGTCTGAGGGACTGCTGCTGATGAACACCAGAGAGAGGAGCGTCGTCCAGTGACGGGACACTTCCTGTTCAGGGATCGGCCTTTAGCTTTAAGAAACACACAGATTTAGATGTTTCGGCTCGCCTTCACTGAAACAAACGCGCCTCTAGACGTGGTCCGTGTCACATGTCGGCCTCTGTAAGAACAGACCCACGAGGTCTCAGACTGGAACTAGAAGGAGGTTAAAAACCTTTACAGTCCAGAGATGGGACTGAGTCCAGTCAGCGCAGCAGCCGGTTCAGCGCTGCATGCAGAGCTCACAGGTTCAGCTCCTCCCTGCAGCTCAGGGCCGAGAAGGAGCCAACAAACCGTCTCAGTGAAGCTGTGCAGGCGCCGAGGCCAACACTACCGGGAAGCCCGCTCTGGCTCCGTCTCTGCAGGAATGTCATTGTTAAGTTATTCAGCCAAGCTGTGAGAAGAAACATCACTTCATCTGCTCCTCTGCACACCCAGAGGACAGGAAGTACAACCCGACTCACCAGAGTAAGAGCTTCAGAAGGACCGCTTGACTTTCTTTATCAGTGTGTTCAGTCTCCTCAACAGCAGCTGCAGGAAAACACACTAAACACAGTTTCACCTGCAGTGCAACTCTTTAAAGTCTTTGTGTTTCTGCACACAGCTGCTTTCAGTCGCAGGAAAACTTTCCATTCTTGTCGGTTCAGCTGTGATGAAACATCGGCTCATAGGATGAAGAAACGTCCGTCTTATCCTTCTTCTGAGTCATGCACGTTGTTCCTGACTACATGTACGACACATACACACTCCGTCATGGTCCTTAAGAGCTGTGCTCTGCAGGACGGAGCATTTCTTCTTCTGCTTCTTCTTCTTCTTCTGCTGTTTCCCAGCAGCTGCGGCATCGTTTGAACCGGCAACCTTCTGGTTTCAAACAGTCCGGTTGCAGACGGACCACAGTGGCACCGAGAGCCTCGGGGGCTGCAGCGCGCACACGCACACACACACACACACACACACACACGATATAAATCACAAAGGAGGAGGGGGAGGGGCGGCGGCGAGCGAGTGCAGCGGAGCTTTTCCATTGGTCCATTTATCAGAGGAAGTGGCCCATTAATAAACACATCTCCCCAGAGGTGAGAGGAAGTAACAGAGATGAATACGGCTGCTGCAGAAAACACACACCTGATCCTCTACACCCCCCCCCCTCCCCCCTCCTCTCTCCTCTAACGCCACCATCACCGTCACCCGGAGCTTCGTCTCAACTTTAGCTGCTTAAATGTCTAAACTAGCGTCCCATGACACCGGGGGATGAGCGGTAACGTCCCAGGACGGAGACGTCTCGGAGCATTTAGGAAGACGAGTTAGAGAGCAGAGGGTTCTGGGTAAAGTCACCTGACGCTCTCAGAGGTTCCCTGAGGAGTCACGTGACGCTCGTCTGGAGCTCCACTCTGTTTGAAATGTCTCAAAAGCGTCGTGAGGAGCGAGAAGCTGCTCCGACTCGCCTCCTTGTGCAGAGTTTGGAGCGTTGAATAAAAACCCAGAGAGCAAAGCGGGTTCTTCTGCAAAAGGACAATATTCTGTTAAATAAATCAGTGATTGTTTTGTTCCTCCTGCTCTCTTAATAATTTCTTTATTCACTTTATCACTTTCAGTGCTTTTGGGCCTT
The DNA here is from genome assembly GCF_050575085.1 of Anarhichas minor. Lineage (NCBI taxonomy): Eukaryota > Metazoa > Chordata > Actinopteri > Perciformes > Anarhichadidae > Anarhichas > Anarhichas minor. The sequence goes on along the minus strand of NW_027466464.1, from coordinate 14,031,509 downwards.
AAACCGGTTTGAATCCTGTATTTTCCTCCACGTCTTCTTCTTCTGTCCTACGTTCATATGAACACATGAACAGCCATCAGAACACAACATGAAGCATGAATTCTGCTCGATTTCATTCAGCGTTACGTCGAGTTATTTAAGGAGCAGAGCTGACTTTAATGCAGCAACCAGTTTCACAAAACATGAATTTAAAGCCGCACAAACGTGCTGCAAAGATTTATTAACATCACTGATCAGCGATTTAACAACAAGCGTGAGAATAACTTCTTACTTCCAGCCCATGAAGAAGCATGAACACCAGTCTGTAGACGTGTTGACGTCTGATTGATTCGTCCAACGTGAAGAAACAGGAAGTCCTCATCGATCCATCGCTCTGCACCTCCTCACAGCTGAGGATCAATTCTCTGTAAATCGCCCTCATTCAACATCGTGAGGCACGAAGCAGCCGCGATGTTTATCTCAACTCAAGCGATTCGTTAACGTCTGAGGCTTAATGCAGGTCACCACATGGGTCCACATTGTTTTATTGTAATATTTCTTATTTTATTATTATTATATTATATTATTACTATTATATTATTATTATATTATTTTTATTACTATTTTATTATTATTATTATTATTATTATATTATTATTATATTATTATTATTATATTATTACTATTTTATTATTATTATTATTATTATTATATTATGATGATGATGATGATGATGGATGAAGTGTTTAGATTCGCACCAGACAGGAAATAGTCCCTTTATTTGGGACTACTTTCAGCGGCGGACTGATCCTCGTGGTCCACTCACCTGTGTGTCCCCCCTCAGTGTCCCGGTTCTCCGGCCCCAGGCTGCCCCCCCGGCTCAACAGGAAGCGCTCTCTGTCCGTGTCTCCGCTGTCGGACGCCAGCATCGACCTGCAGACGATGATCCGGACCTCGCCCAGCTCGCTGGTCGCCTACATCAACAGCTCGCGCTCCGGCTCGGCCGCCGGCGGCTCCTACGGACACCTGTCGGTGGGGGGGCTGAGGTAGCTCACCTGAGGAGACATCACAGCCTCTTCTTCACACACTCCTCCTGCTTCCTTTCCTCCCTCTGTCCTTTGCTACCTCCTTGTGTTTTCCTTTTCTTTCTCACCTTCGCTATCCCCTTCCTTCTCCTCCTACGTTCCCTTGCTTCTTCTTTCCTTCTCTATCTCCTCCTTTCCTTTTCTCCTCATTCATTTCCTCAGCTCTATTTCCTACTTTCTCCTTTCCTTCTCTCCTTCCCTTTTCCTTCCTCTGTAGGTTTCTTTCCTTCACACACCTCTTCCTCCCTACCTCTTAATTCCTTACCCCAACTCTTGTGTCCTTCATTCTACCCAATTTCCTTCTTACAGTACCTTCTTCTTTCTTTCCCTACCTCCTTATTTCCTTTCCTACAGCCTAATCTCCCTCCCAAGCCTCTTCCTTTCCTCCAAATCTCCTCCTCCTCCTCATCTCTTCTTCATCTACTCATTCCCTGTCATACCTCCTAATTTCATTCCTTACCATCTCATTTCCTTACTACTTATTTCCTTTCCTCTTCCTCTCTTCCTTACCTCCTACTGTCTCCCTTCCTTCCCTCCTTCCTTATGCACCTTGCCCATGCAGGTGACCTTTGACTTTAACGTCTCCCTGTCTCCTCGTCTCCTTGTCTCCTTGCAGCCCGTCCTTCCCCTTCCCTCACCCCCTCAACCCGATGGCGTACCAGCAGCTTCTCTCCCAGCAGCGCGGCCTCGGCGCCTTCGGACACACTCCGCCTCTCGTCCAGGCTCCGCCCACTTTCTGCGTCCGGCAGCCGGGTCTCGGCCTATCGGTGTCGTCCTCGGTCCTCAACAACGACCTGCAGTCAAAAGTAAACAAACACGTTATTACGTTAATGTTATATTCATCAATAAAAACAGTAATTCCGATGAGCTTTTCTGAAGGAAGCCTGCAGGTGTTTCTCACTAGAAACATCTGGAGCAACGCTCTTCAGCTGTGACTGTGTTCATTGGTTACTGAGTGATCACCGGTGACTCTTCCTCTCCTCAGAACCACGGCGGAGACTCGTTGGTCAGCAGCACCGTCGACCCCTCGGTCACCAAGAGGTCTAAAGTAAAGATGGAGGCCGAGGGCCTGAGGCCGCCGTCTCCTTGTTCACCGGTACGGAGATGAAAGCATCACTTTATTAGTTGTTGTCCTCTGATGAGACAATTCTGTCTTCTTTTAATGAGTCTGGTGAGAGACTTCACATCTCAGGAGGTTTTAATTCCAAAATGAATTGAAAACAATATTAGTAACAACGAGACACTTTAACAAGCGGAGACCAGTAATGACTTCATGGACGTGTTTCTAAAGTCACGGGGACATGAGGACAGCTTGAAACAAGTCATTTTAAAAAGTGGAAACATCGTCTCAAGAGAGGACAAGAGATTTTGGTAATTTAAGACATTTGGAAAGAGAGCACCGTGGTGACCCCCTGGTGTACGGTGGTGACCCCCTGGTGTACGGTGGTGACCCCCCGGTGTACGGTGGTGACCCCCCGGTGTACGGTGGTGACCCCCCGGGTGTACCGTGGTGACCCCCTGGTGTACGTCTGGGAGACAGAACCGTCCCGGTGATAACAGCTCCTCTCTCTCTGCTGCTTCCTGTAAACTGTGCCACAGCACTTCATTTTCATGAAATATCGGCCGGGCTTCATCTGAGGAGCCTTTTTCTTTCTTTTGACAAATTTGCGGCGCCCCCTCTGATAGCGAGGCAGGTCCGGGCGTGATGCATGGGGACGGCGGAGCGCGCCGGCGTCTTGGGGCCTCCAGAATTGATGAAGATAGCGAGCGTGGGGCCGAGACAAACATGCTGCAGTCAGCACGTTGTAGGTGTGAGTGTGTGTGTGAGCGTGTGTGTGTGTGAGCGCGTGTGTGTGTGTGAGTGCATGTGTGTGTGTGTGTGTGTGTGTGTGTGTGTGTGTGTGTGTGTGGAGGCGTACAGGAAGCCGGCTGTGTGTCACTTTGTGTCTCACACATGCAAACATGTTTAAATACAACCGTCTCTTCTTTCATATTAAATAAAAAGGATGTTTGGGGGGAATTTTTAGAAAGTGAGGACATTTTGGGACGATCAGGACGTCAGGACGTCAGAGTCCATGAAAGGAAATAGAAAATGTCTTTGGAATGTCCAGACGGTATTTTTGCAAAGTGAGGACATTTTGTTTTGGAAAGTCAAAATTTGTCTGAAAGTGAAACTTCTGAAAGAGATATTTTCTGTTGGAACATTTCACAGAGTAGGAACAGAGCAGGATGTTATTTTGACGGATTGACGGTGAGGACGTTTAGTCCTCAAAGAGCAGCTTGACGGTCCAGACCTGGAGCAGGTTTCAGGTCAGAGTTGTGTGTGTTTTGTATTTCTAGACCTTTTAAAGCCGATCTGTAGTTCTGGTGACGTTGAGTGTGATCTCACGCTCTGATCTAGAAGCACAGAGATCAGGTTGTGGGCTCTTCAGGGTTCTTAATTACAAAGAGAACCTGGAGTCTTAAACACAACGTCCCAGGTTGTCAAACAAATGTTTAGCTGCAGTGAAGCGTGACGGACTTCAGCCTGTAATTTAATGTCCACATCAGGTGAAACATGTGTAAACGGTTCCACATGTTCCGTTTGATCCGCGCCCTCCACAGATCCACCGCGGCAGCCTGCCGGACCCGAAGGACGACGAGGACCGGGACGAGTGCAAGCAGGATCCCGAGGCCGTCTACGAGACCAACTGCCACTGGGACGGCTGCAGCAGAGAGTACGACGCGCCGGAGCAGCTGGTCCACGTGAGTGTGTGTTCGTCCGCCAAACAGATACACACCCGACCGTCAGCGGGACGTCCCGGAGACGTTCTAGAAAATACACGACGGAACGCGATCCGACCGGAAGCTCTTCATGCAGCTTCTGAGCTCGATGAATAAAGATTCACGAGGAGAAATAATCTGAACAAGCAACTCTGTTTCCAAATAAAGTCAGCAGAATGTTTCAAGTAAAATCAACATAATAAAGCAAATAAAGTAACTTGTTCAAGTAAAAGTAACTTAAATTTACTTGAAAATGTATTTCTTATGCACAACAAATGTAAATGTTCTTGTGCATCAGAAAAGATGACCGGATCACGATTTAGACCGGTGAGGTGTTCACCAGGTTTACATGCAACTGCATTCAGAGAAGCTGACCTGTGTCAGAGCTTCATGGAGACAGTCTGTTGTAAACTCTTCTTCTTGAATCTCTGCAGGACAATCAGAGACCTTGAACCGATCATCTTGGATGAGAAAGTGAAAGTGTTTGAAAGCTGCAGAGACGAACCGTTCTGTCCGTTTCTAGTGCGTTGGACTGAAGTCTGATGAGAAAGCCGGCTCTGAACTCTGTTTGGAGTTTTCTCTTCTTCAGTCTGAAGCATTCCTCCCTTCCAGTGAAGCAGAGCGAGAGAAGAGGAGGAGGGGGAGGGGTTAGTGAGGGGGACACCTCGCACCGTTTCATCATTCCGATGCTTTGAACCGATTCCTGTAAACAGACGAGATCGCGGCCGTCGGCGTCGTTACGGTTCGTTTGCTCTCAAATGAAAAACACGTTTCAAGTAAACTGCTTCACTTCCTCTGATGTAAGGACAAACATCTCACAGATCTGTTTGTTCTGGAGGAACAGCGCCCTCTTCCTCTTCCTCCTCTTCTGGTGCTTTACAGCCATGCAACATGCAGAGTAGGACGTTTTAGAGGTTGCCAGGTTTGGTGCCATTAAGCGTCTGCAGAAAGCAAAACCTGTGCTCACAGATTATATCTGCAGGTCAGTGCTGGGCGGATGGATACGACAAGAAATAGTCCCAGAATGTGACTCCCTTTCTCTGTTTGTCTCTGGATTAAAGAAATGATAAACCACAACCACGGCTAACAGTTTCCCTCCCCTTCCAGTCTTTATGCTAAGCTAAGCTAAACGTCCGGAGTCTAAAGTCGAGAGAAAGTAGAGACTTCAGGACAGAAATGACACGATGAGATGAATATCTAATAATCTCTGTTTAAAATAGAGTCCTATCAACTAAAGTAGTCAGAAAAGAGAACAATAATAATATAAATGTTCTAAAGATATAAGACAAGTCGCTTCAGTAGCATCGAGAAAAATCTACTTGATTTTAGAAAATAATTCGCTGGCAGAAAACAAAACGTTCCCGATGAATCAGATTCATGTTTATTGTGGAGAATATTTGGATTTCACTGTGAAACCCGACGGTGTAAAAGAAGCTACGCCGTCCTAATTAGTGTAACAGCTTCTCTGCTGCAGCGGCCCGTTGAGGTTCACCCGCAGAAGATGGATCTCTGCAGAGAACAACATGAGAGCCTCTTAGTGGACAACTCTCTGCAGGAAACCTCTCACTGCTCTGTGTGTGTGTGTGTGTGTGTGTGTGTGTGTGTGTGTGTGTGTGTGTGTGTCCTACAGCACATCAATAATGACCACATCCACGGAGAGAAGAAGGAGTTCGTGTGCCGCTGGGAGGAGTGTTCGCGGGAGCAGAAGCCCTTCAAAGCTCAGTACATGCTGGTGGTTCACATGCGCCGGCACACGGGGGAGAAACCACACAAGTGCACGGTGGGTAACGGATGGCCTCGGCTGCCCCCGGAGGGCGTCCGCTCACGCTCTCTAAACACCGTACATGTTTCTGCACACACACACACACACACACACACACATATGCGCACACGCGCACACACACACACACACACACACACACACACACACACGGTAAACACTCTAACACTCCTGGGAAGCCAGGAAGGAAGATCTCTTTGTTTGTGTCAATAAAAGCTCAAACAGAGCAGAGATGGTGTCACTGCAGCAGATTAACGGATTCTTTCACAGATTGAAGAGTTCTCCTCCAACATGACCCACAGTTCAGAGATTTAACAAGAAACGTTCTTTCATGTTCAGAATGAACGACTGAAACTGGAGCAAATATGTTTAAAAATAATAAAATAAGTAATGCTGATTATTTTCTACATCAGTCTATCTGCAGATCATTTTCTGGTTTAATTAGTTGGTCTACAAATAGTCAGAATTGCTTATTAATTCAACTTTTAATTAGTTAAGATGCGTTCTCTACATGATTCTAAAATATGAATAAAAACGTGACTTTCTGATGTTTAAACCACGAGAACGTTTTCTTCTGCAGTTCGAGGGCTGCTCGAAGGCCTACTCCCGCCTGGAGAACCTCAAAACTCATCTGCGCTCGCACACCGGAGAGAAACCGTACGTCTGCGAGCACGAAGGCTGCAACAAGGCCTTCTCCAACGCCTCGGACCGAGCCAAGCACCAGAACCGGACGCACTCCAACGAGGTGCCTTTGACTCACTGACCCTCACATACAGACTCGTAATAAAGAATAAATGGTGAATTAGTTCGTTAGATTGTCGTTGGGGTTAAAATAACCACCGAAGTGAAACTCTGTTTGGTTTGAACTATGACCTTTAACCCCTGTCCGTGCGTTTCTTGGTCTGCATAGAAACCCTACGTCTGTAAGATCCCCGGTTGTACGAAGCGCTACACGGATCCCAGCTCCCTCAGGAAGCACGTGAAGACGGTCCACGGCCCGGAGGCCCACGTCACCAAGAAGCAGCGCGGCGACCTGCCGCTGAGGCCGGCGGCGCCGAGGGAGAACGGCGAGAACGAGGCGGGGCACCGAGACCGGATCCACAGGGAGGACAAGATGTCGGACAACAGCTCCCCCAGAGGCGTGGAGGACTACCTGCACGTCAAAACCATCAAGACGGAGACCTCTGTGGTGAGATCGAGTACCAGCAGTGTTATCTGTTCATGGAGTGTCTACTTGTAGTCCATCTGTCCTCTTAACCTTTACTCTGCTTGCTGCTTGATGATCTTCACTTCTCTCCTTTCTCTGACTTTCCTAACGGACAGACTTTGTTAAGGTGAGCTCACCTGTGGCTTATTATCACATCTTTCACCATCTTCTGCCATTTTACTGACAATGAACCGTTTCATTCCAAAAGGAGATAATGACCAAGAAACAAAATAAGGAAGGACTTGAATCTGGAAGCTTCCGAGACATAAACAAGCAAATACAGTCCACAGAAAAGTGATGTTTTAGTGGGAATCTATTTCCTTTGTTGTGTTCAACATCAGACAATGAAGCCGACACATTTGAGCAGCAGATTTATGACCAATCTCTAAAAATCATGTTTACTTATGAACTACTGACCGTCAGTTATTGTATAACAAGCTGTCCTTGTATTTATGGAGGCCGGAAGCTGCCAAAATAAAACACGAATAAATACACGACTTTATAAATAAATCAATATGTTGTTAAATGTACCAAAAACAATATTAAAAAAACATTGTAGGAATTAATTGATTGATTAAATGAGACTAATTAATTTCCCCTTTATTTATTTTTTTATTCATTTTAAAATGTATTTGACATTTATTTTAAATTTTATTTAAAATATATTAAATCATTTTTTATATATATTAATTTATTTCTGTATTATTTACTTTAATATTTGTTGTATTGACATTTTTTCACATCCGACAGATTCTTCAGAAAAGAGAATAGAGCTGAAACAATTTTAATATTATTTTTGGTACATTTAATATATTTTTATTTATTTTTTTATGTTGGCAGCTTCAGTCCTCCATATGCATGAAATCACTTCATTTCATCATCAGCTGCTGCAGGACTTTGTCCAATTTGTTTGTCCAGATTCCTCTTTAAATAATATTTATATCATAACTGTATTTATGTTAATTTTTTCTTTAATAACAACACAAAATACATTTGAAGTCATACTGAACAGAGGTTTATCTCGTCATACCTATGAAACACTCGCGCTGCATGTCGTCTCTGACACCGTGTGCGTCCCTTTTCCTTCACGCAGGCAGTTTAAACCTACAGTAGAGACCTATCAAACACCTGTCAGAGATAAAAGACACTCCAGGATTAATATTCAAACGCTGGGAATTGGTTGCGGCCCTCAGCGCAGACAGAGCCGGCTATCACGTCATGATCAAGACAGCTTTTATCAGTGAATACATTAGAGTCTAAGAGGAGAGAAGCATGGAACCGTCATTGTCCTGAGGAAAGAAATACGGGAGGTTTATTTATAGTGTTGAACAATATGCAACAAATTAACTCCCGTTTGCTTCGTTGTGTTATTAAGGAGTGCAGGAAATATGTAAAGTACATGATGAAAAACGGCTTTTTACTGTAAACCTAAACCTGAAACAAGTCAGTGTGACAAGCAGAGCGTCTTGTTCACCTAAAAGAGTTTTTATTTTTTTGGAGAAACGTGATCACGTCTAGTGATGATTGGCCTTGGCGCTCTGGCTCGGGATCCGGCAGCCTTTCATCCTGCTTATTTCTAATTCACAGACGGACTAAGACAGCCTGTAATCTGTGGTGCACCCCCCACCTCCTCACCCCCCCCCCACCCCAAAAAAAAACACTCGTTATTTACAATTAAGCTGGGGGAGGATAAAAGATTCACTGCTCCACTTCTGCTCTGAAAACTGTATATTTAGGACGAACCCTCATCTTTCTGCATTTCCTCCATCCACCCCTCCTCGTAGATGTATCAGTCCAGCCCTGGCGGTCAGTCATCATGTAGCAGCGAACCATCGCCACTTGGCAGTGCCACCAACAATGACAGTGGAGTAGAGATGGCGGCGCACAGCGGGGGAAGCCTGGGGGACCTCAGCGCCCTGGACGACCCACCCTTCGCGGAGTCCTCGGGGTGGGACGAATCCACCGGCGGGGGCGCGGCCATGGGTCTCCACTTCCGAAAGCGGTTCGGCATCAGCCGGCGCCTGGAGCATCTGAAGAAGGAGAGGCTGAACATGGTGAGGGACTCGTGTCGGTGGGCCGGCAACCCGACGGCCCCGGTCCTCGGCACCAAGCTCCCACCCATACTGGCAAATGGTGAGTGGGAAAGGAGGACAGTGGTCGACTTTTATCTCTGGTTTGGTCTCCACCAATGACTCTTTAGCTGCTCGATGTTCCATTTTGTCCACCAGCTAGTTACTAAGTCGTCTGAAAGCTGATCAAGAGTCTAAAAGGCCCCGATGACACCGAGACGCTGGTCTAACATTTGCATCTGTTCCTTCACAGGGTCCCTCCTCGAGAGTGTGGGTGGTGGTCCGGTGTCCTTCCCTGGTTCCGGCTTTGGTGATCTGAGCTCCGGTAAAACGACTCTGCTGGAAACTCTTTCAACACGCCGTGACAGCACCTCCAGCACCCTGAGCTCAGTTTACACCCTCAGCCGCCGCTCTTCAGGCATCTCCCCTTGCTACTCTAGTCGGCGCTCGAGCCAGGCCTCGCAGTTCGGCACCAACCGCCCCAGCAACCTCAGCTCCGCCGACTCCTACGACCCCATCTCTACCGACATGTCCCGGCGCTCCAGTCAGACCAGCCAGTGCGGCGGAGGAGCGGGAGGGTACGGAGGAGGGGGCTTTCCCGGCCCTCTCAGCCTGACCCCAGCACAGCACTACCGCCTCAAGGCTAAATACGCCGCCGCCACTGGAGGTGCACCGCCTACGCCTCTTCCATACATGGACCAAGCATGTTTGAAGTCCCACACGGCAATGTGTGGGGACTACCAGAAGTCTTCCACCTCCAGGCAGTACAGCAGCTACACCACACGGAGCCTGATGCCCCATGAGGTCCCGTCGTCTAACATCGCCCGCCGAGCAAGTGACCCTGTGAGACCCTCAGCCATTGATTATTCCAGACAGCCACAAATGCAGCGCTACAACAGCATGGGCACACTGAGTGGTGGAGTGACCTTGCACCCCCATCCGCCTCCTGCGGTAGATAGCCGACTGCAAGGCTGCCTGAGACTGGATGCGAGCCCCCACCGCTACCCTTACATCCAGCGAGCACCCAGCATTTTGGAAAACGTCTCCATGGGGATGATAACGGGTGACATCCCTGAAGAAGACCTGATCCTGTCTGACGACAGAGACACAACCAACAGAGTGTCGACAAATCAGCAAGACCTCCATCATCAGGCGTACTATCAGAGAAGGATGGCCGCCGTGAATCTGCCCGATCAGGTTGTGGCCACCTCCAGCATGAGTCCAGGGCATCAACGGCTGATGTGTCCATCGGACAGTAACTTACCAGCTCAGAGGAATGACGCCGGCCAGCACTACTCCAAACTCCGAGGGAACCTGGCTGTCCTTCAGCAGAACCAGAACTTTGGATCTTTTCACAACAATCTCAGCTCCAACCAGCCGACGATTCAAACCCTCAACACAACGCAGCAGAGGTGCAAACAGCCAAATACCGAACCAGGAGCAAACTGCGTCCGGCAGCAGAGATTCCAGCAGTCGTCGAATCTCAACGAAGCACTTGGCTCTCACTTCAGGTTCAACAACGGCAACACCACTTATCCCCCGTGTAGCAACACTACCGATGCTAACGCTAGCGTGTTAAGCACCACCGGCAAACAGGAGCCAGTTGACATGGAGACCGCGGACGTGCACTTTGCTAGATTTCCGCTCGTGCAAGTTAAAATTGAAGACTGTGACGGGTCAATTATGATTTCTGATTGCAACCTGAATCCCTTGCAAACAGGGAATCAGCCAACGCCCGCAACAGAACCTAAATCTCTAAACAGGAACCTTTCAGGGCCAATAGGGATGCAGCAGACAAGACACCTGAGTGGAGTTTTCTCTGACGACAACGCCTTGTACTACACAGGGCAGATTCAAGTATTTGAGCCCAATGGGAACTTGGACCGTGTTTCTCTTGTGGTGGATGTACCTCCTTTTGAAAACTCCAGGACTGTGGACCGTAACGCGCCGCTGGAGGAGGCGCAGATAGACTTTGACAGCATGCTGGACGACGGGGATCACTCCAGCCTGGTGTCGGGGACCCTGAGTCCCGGTCTGCTCCAGAGCTTGTCCCGGAGTTCCTCTCGCTTGACGACTCCCAGGAACTCAGTGACGTTGCCGTCGGTGCCGCCAGGGACGGGCAACATGGCCATCGGGGACATGAGCTCGTTGCTGACCGCTCTGGCAGAAGAGAGCAAGTTCCTCAACTCGATGTCGTAGCAAACTGTTTACGAACTCCTGATTCACAGACTTACAATTAATTATTGTGATGCTTGTTTTCTTGTACAGTCTCGTTTGTTAATTATTTAAAAATGGCAATTTTCTATCTTTTTGGAAAGCCGTTTCTTTTTTTTTGCATAAGGTAGTAAATATGACAGACTTCTTTCAGTTGCTGTACAGGTCTGCAGGAAGATCGGTTTACTAAGTGCCTGGCTCCGCCGAAATTACATTCAAGATGTGTAAATGCAAGAAGGTAAATGATCCGATACCTGCGTGTTTGGAATGTACCGTCACCACCGACTTGTTTTACACTGTAAGTGACTCGAGCTGAACTTTATCCTACGTCAAGTTTACGGTCCTCAGTGAGCCATTATTTGATTGCTGCTTTGCTGCTGAGATTAACTCTGACATCTCAGCGTCGCCATCAGAGACTTCATTATGAACCCATAAATCGGTTGAGCTCTCGCAGAGCATGAGGAGAGAGAATCGTTTTCTTTTGTACATTGTTGTACCAGTTTGTTTCGCTGCTTGAATGTAAATATCATTTGTACGTTTTTAAGAAATACAATATTGACATTGATTTTTTAAACAAACGCTGTTTGTGTTGTCCTTCATGCAGATGTTATTGAACAGGATCAGAGTTTTCTGACCTACTGAACGTTTCAATAAGGATTATTATGAACGTATACGTCTCTGGTAGAAACCTGTCAATCACGGTGTAGCCCCGCCCTAAAGCATCCCCTGCTTTATGGTCTGTTTGACTCTAAATGGACCATAATGTACTAAATGAACATCATGCTGTATTGAAGAAGACTTGAAACTAGAGATTGAGACCATAAACTCATGTTTACAATGTTTACTGAGGTAATAAATCAAGAGAGAAGTAGAGTCATTTTCTCATAGACTTCTATACAACCAGAGGAGTCGCCCCCTGGTGGTCACTAGAGAGAATGCAGCTTTAACACATAATCTTTGACTTCACTTAAAGAACCGGAGGTTGTCTCCTGGGTTAGGATCATTTATTGTCTTTCAATGGCATCATATCGCGACAAAATCAAATATCGTGATGCGCAATTACGTCGTCTAAATTGATTACTAGCTCAGACTAAAAAATCGGATTATTTTGCACTAAAGTTTTTAATTAAATGAGAACATTAAAGTATTTATATTCACACAAGAGTAAAGAAAACAGAAAACATGCTCTATTGTGATATATGTATATATTGAGATATAAAATGTTCTATATCGTGATAGATGACTGTTATATCGTTCAGCTTTAATCTGTCGACAGAGAAGTTATCAGCAGCTTTTAGACGACATTTGATGAAAATGGTGCAAAACACCTGAAGTTTGAGAGGAAATAATGGCGAGTCGCAGCCCCACTCATGAACCTGAAGTCTTCTCCTGCTGCTGGATGTGATTATTAGTATTCATCAGTCCGTCCCTTCGTTGCCTCGTGTAAGAGGAGGAGTGTTGATCGCTTCAATAATTCAACAACAAAACTTCAGTCTTTGAAGCAACGTTCCTGCAAACCTTTGCAGAGAACACTTTCCTCAAACGTCGGACGGAGAGCTCCTCACGACCTCTTTGAAATAACTTCCCCTGACCTCGTCCCACCTCGCCGCTGACATAATGTAGATCCTCCTGATGAAACGGGACGCTAACAGGAGGGGAAAAGGCCAGACTCTGCTGCCGCTGCAGTGTACTTCAATATTAGCTGTGACAGAGCGGCCCAGAGGACGCCGCTGCTGAACCCACATAAAACACAAAGCAGCTGAGAGGAACAAATGATTTTAGTCTGTCAGGGAATCCAGCCGAGGATACGTTTGATCTGGAGCTCGTGATTGCTTCTGCCGCTGGAATTCCTTATTCTCTCAGAGATGTGAAGTGGGAGGGAAAACAGCCCCGGGCTGTGAAATCCAACCGCCAACCAGAGGTGGAGATAAGAGTTGTAGGAATCCTGCTTCACCGCGGAGACCCGAGACTCGGCCAATAAATCCATGTCTTATATATGCAAGGACAGGTTTTAGAGCAGCGTTCTGCTGCAGAAAGGCTTCTTAAGATCTTTGTGCAGCTCAAGTTCCTGTTCTGTGTTTAACTCTTTCATCAGGTGTTTAGTAAAGGAAGAGGAGCAGCCGTCACAGGCTCTTCTCTCATTAAAGCTTTGGAGTTCATTATATTTAGATGCAAGTCATAAGTTAGCTTGAAGGGGCTTTAAACCTGAGAGCTCACTCTTCTTACTGTATAACACGTACAGGCCAATACACTTCAGTGTTCAGTCAATGTCAAGTCTCTGATTTTAGGTTTTATCATTTTTCAAAATCTGCAACATTTACTCACGAAATCTCTGAGAAACGACTTCCTGTACGTCAGTGAACAGAGACGGAGACATCCACTAGAATGCACCATGACAGAGTCATTATTTTAAACTTGTTACAGTATTTTTACAGATACTCCGAGAAGACAGAAGGTATATGAGCAAGTACTGAAGCAGGACAATGTTCCTGTTATACTCTCATCTGTTTAATATAGAGATGGTGATGTTAAACACTAACTAGAGCACATTCTCTGCACAACATCCAGAGTAAAGTCGAACACACACGACCTCAACACTCACGATCCGCTCTGGAAACGACTTTTTAAAATAACAGCTCAAATGAATCAAAGCACACTTGTTAAGGTGGACTTTCTTGTCCAACTGAAAGCGTCCAGTCCACCTTTACATCCAAAGCACAAAAGAAGAAGATGTTGATGTAAAACAGAGAAAGTGAATCTATAGAGACGTCTTTTAATCAGTTTCACTGGCAGCGCTTTGATTAACGTCTATGAGGCGTCCGTTCCTGTTCGTACTTTGAATTCTAGAATCATATAAAACCTTTGAAAGCAGTAAGAACTCCACTTCCACATGCTTGATCTTATCCCATACACAGTATGTTTGTTATGAGTATACCGAGTGGGAAAGTTCATTCTGGACCTTGGAAACAGAAGTTTGACACAAAAAGAAAAAGATTTTTCAGTCTTTAATCTAGTTGTATATATTTTCGAAAAAGATTTTAAACGTTTTTTATTTATTTCAATGGGTTTTGTAGCTCCTAAAGTTTTTATTTACTGTAAACGTTTTTAATTGGTCTGTATATTTGTTAAATATCTTTTAGGTTAAACATTTTCACGTCCTTTTATTCATTTTAAAGTTGTTGTCTCTGCGTTCTGTACGTTCAGACGCCAAAGTCGCCGACACAGTCGCACTGACGATATGAAAAGTGACGACCGGGCCGACTCCATTACAGTTTGTGACAACAAGACGCAGTCTGACGTGAAGGAGACCGTCGGCTCTCAGCTCTGACCTCCAGCAGCCTACGATGACACCGCGTCACATTACCGCCGCTCGGCATTATGGGCGTTATTATCACACATCATGTGACAAGTGTGACAGAGTCTAACAATCCGTCCTCCGGCTCCCGGTGTCACAGCGGATGATGGATAGCGCTCTGCAGTCATTCGTTTCTATTAGACTAATATGTAAATCCCCTCCAGAGCTCGGCCTCGGCCTCCTGGAGCTGAATATTCATTTAGGAATCAATTTCAGAAGCTTCTGGTCAAACTGGCAGATAAGGAGTCTGTCTGTCTCCATTTGTCTCCGGCTGCAGACGATTCCAATCATCAGAAACATCAACAGCCCAAAGCAGCTAAACACTAAACTAACAGATAATCAACTAAACCACACCGTTAACGGAGGATCAACTAAACCACACCGTTAACGGAGAATCAACTAAACTACACCGTTAACGGCGAATCAACTAAACTACACCGTTAACGGAGAATCAACTAAACTACACCGTTAACGGAGGATCAACTAAACTACACCGTAAACGGTGAATCAACTAAACCACACCGTTAACGGAGAATCAACTAAACTACACCGTTAACGGCGAATCAACTAAACCACACCGTTAACGGAGGATCAACTAAACTACACCGTTAACGGAGGATCAACTAAACTACACCGTTGACGGAGAATCAACTAAACTACACCGTTAACGGAGAATCAACTAAACTACACCGTTAACGGAGAATCAACTAAACTACACCGTTAACAGAGAATCAACCAAACTACACCGTTAACGGAGAATCAACTAAACTACACCGTTAACGGAGAATTAATTAAACTACACCGTTAACGGAGAATTAATTAAATTACACCGTTAACAGAGAAGCAACTAAATTACACCGTTAACGGAGAATCAACTAAACTACACCGTTAGAGAATACATGCATCGTGTATTTTCAGAATAAACCTCCACGTTTACAGGAAACGTAGAGTTTTTCTAAATAACCGTAAAGTAGGTGCAATTAGTTTTTAGGTTTACTTACGCAGATAAAAGTATTGGTTAGATTTAGGAGAAGATTGTAGTTTGAGTACATTAAAGTACATTTAAAGATACTTTTCAGCTCCAGAAAAGCACTTTTCTTTTTTTTTTTGCACGGTGGCCCCTGAGGGACAAATGTATTATTAAGCCGCGGCTCCTCTCATTTCAGTAGGGCCACCTCACCGCCGAGAGCCTCCCAGTCACCGGCTGCTTAATATTAACGAAGGCCCTCTGAATAATCTCCATCCTCAGGAACCGGGAGGTCAATGCCGCACCGGGTCTTAAAGGACAGAAAAAAGAAATCCTTTAACAAGACATCCGGCGCTGAGCCTTGAATGTTTAATGGAGAGAGGACGAGGTAACCGACACGCTGACCCGAGACCAGGAAGGACCGGCAACGATGGCAGAGCGGTTTTTAAAGAGTTTGAGGTCCAGCAGACAGAGGTCCAGCCTGGATTCTTATTGTAGCTTACACTATATGAAGAAACGCTGAAGTAAAGTTTATTAGCATGGAGTTCTGTTATTGAGGTGGTTTTTAGTTTAGTTTTCCTTTTTTCATTTTGCTTTACTTTTATTTTTCCAAGCAGAAATATGAAGATTTCCTTATTTTTCTGTTTAATTTTATTGTTAATATATTTTAAGTACAGAACATAAAAAAAGAACATTTTATAGATGAATCAAATTAATTGATATGAATTTTAAATACTTTCATTTTGTCCTTTCTGGACATTAAAGGAATGTCCGCAGTTGATGAGTTGAGAGCCGGCCAATCAGCAGCGAGGCCGTCGGTGTCATGAACTAATGAAGCATGAATATTCATGATATGTTCTTATGCAAAATAACATCTGTTTTCCAACAACATGCCATCTGTTTGAGGGACTTTGTGATATTAAAACGCTGAGAGCTTTTTAAAAAACACTTGTGGTGGTCACAACGTGTGACGCAGAAGTGTGTGTATATATATATATATATATATATATATATATATATATATATATATATATATATGAAATAAACACGTTTAAACCTAGAAGTCTTATTTTCCTTTCTTGACATTAGTCATTATTTGGCTTCCGTACTTGTTTCCTCGTTGGACAAAAAGTTCTGTTTTTCGCTCCTCAAACAGGAAGTTGCATCAGACTTTCAAACTAAAGTTGAATCGGGACCAGAAGGGGAGGAAGAGGAGGAAGAGGAGCGAGCCGAAGGGGTGTCGGAGGTTTCAGCTGAGGGAGGTCAGCGCCGCCGCCTCGCTGCTCGCGGGGTCCTCCAGGTCTCGGCTCTCCGGAGGTTTGAGGATGGAGGTCCTCATTAAAACTCCGCCCCCATCGCTCTCCTCCTCCTCCTCCTCCTCCTCCTCTTCATCACCCCACCTCCACCTTCTGGGAGGATTCACACCATGAACGTGTCCCGGTGTCTGCTGACGGCTGCAGGGTTCTGATTAGAAACCCGTTTATCTTTAACTGTAATTCACCATCATTCACTTGTTCGTTTTATTTTGTTAATATGCAAAGTGACTGAAGCTGTCACACAAATGTAGAATCATGAAGTAGCATAAAATATAAATATTCACGTGAAGTACAAGTACCTCAAAAGTGTAAAGTCTGTTTCTGACGTTTGACGTTGTGCCACTGTTGATAATTATTAAAAGTTATGATAACGAGTTCGTCAGATGAGAAAGTCCACTAAAGACGGTCACACAAACAGACTCTCACTCAGGAGACCCGTGTTCGTGTCCCGCGTGACTCAAAGAGTAAACGTCGTGAAGAACGTCCACTAGTTATCGTATACTACCACGATAGTTATGTTTCTTTGTTACGTTTAATTGTTTCTTAACATTTCGTAAGAACGTCCGATGGGTAGGTTATTATTCATTCATGGTTGTTACATTGCGTTGTCTGGTTGCATTGTCACGTTGCGTTGCTACGTTGCAATGTTTGGCTGCAATGTTTGGTTGCGTTGTGACGTTGTGATGTTTGGTTGCGTTACTGCGTTATTATTTGAACACGGAAAAAGACGGAGAACAAAGACCGGAGTGTTTGTGTCTCAATATTTAACCCTCCTCCTCCTCTTCTTCCTCTTCCTCTTCTTCCTCCTCCTCTTCCTCCTCCTCCTCCTCCTCTCTTTAAGTGAATCATAAACAGCTGATTTCTCCTCAGGAGAAAGTTGATTTAAACTTTATGAATTAAACCTCTTTGAGCCGGTCTGAAGGACTCAACAGGCTCCGGGTGCAGGTCTCGGCTCAGAGTTCTGAGTCCTCATGACGTCATCCTTTAAGAGCCAAACTTTACAGACCCCCCCCCCCCTCAGCCCGTTTATGCAAAGCGGCGCCCGGCCTGTCGCCGGCTAATCACGGCGCCGATGATGGATGGTGTTTATTCCTGCGGTGATGGAACGTAGCCCCCCCCCCCCCCCCCCCCCCCGATGATGACTGTAATAACAGGACAGATCAGAACGGAGAAGTTATTAAATTATCAAGAGCATAATCTGCATTAATGCTGCAGAGATGCATGGGGGGGGGGGGGGGGGGGGCTTGTTAGAGGCAGAGTCGACCTTGAAAAGACAGCTGCCCCCCCCGATGACACGCCGTCACATGACAGAGACGGACATGAAGAGCTCTCTACTGTAGATCTACATATTTATGAATAATGCAGCTTTAATCTAGACGTCGTTATGTTTTATTAGTTTATACGTCTTCCTGTAAAACGCAGTTTCACATTAAAATATACATTTTCTTTCCCAGTTATTATATTTATATTATATTTAAAAGGTTGTTTCAGCTTAAAGGGACAGCTCACCTTTCATTACACTTTAAAAGATTAAAAATATTAAAAAGACAGAACGTTTGTTTAAAAAAGGTGCAAAAGACGGAATATCTTATATTTATATAGATATGTATTTGACTGATATAACCTGATAACAGCCGTCGCTCTGTTTACAGAAGATAAATAAACGACCAGAGAATAAATTCATAACTTGTGTTGTTTGAAGTTTAAACAGAATTAAAACTATTTATTTATTTAATTATAAAATCACATTTACATTCTTACAGCTGTTGAGATCACTGAGCGCTCCGATGATGTCACAGATGTTTATTGTTCTATGTTCTATATTCTATATCCTGTCTGCACGTCCAGTTATTTTAACCGTCAAACTCTGTGAACACAAAGAGAGAAACTCACTAAACTCAGATTATTATTAAAATACAGATTTAATCCACTGAAGATGAATCAGAAACGGATCAATCAAGCTCTGAAGTTTAAGATGAGTGAGACAGGAAGTCAGTGAAAGGACGAGGAAGTGACCCTTTAATGGAGACGTGTGTTCAAATGATCCAGAAGAGACGAGCAACACATGTCCTCATCATTTACATCCAGAGAAGATGTTCCTCTGATGGAGGAGAGAGGAGGAGAAGACGACAGAAGAGAGGAGGAGAGAGGAGGAGGAGGAGAAGAGAGCGCCCCCTGGAGGACATGTTTAAACTGACTTCCTGTCCATCAGGAGGACGTTGTGTCTCACTGCAGCTCTGCAGCTCCCTCTGCTGGAGACAAGTGGAACTACGTCCCCACGATGTGGAGACAAACCGTCCTGCGTATATACATCTATGTACTGTGTGTATACTGTATATAAATATATACATCCTTTTTACAAGTACTACAGGTTTAATGGAGTATATTCTATTTATTGTATTTCTGTATTTGTGTGAGACGATGTTTAGAAAACAAGTGAAACTATTTTATGAACATTCAACAGAATGAATGTTGTAACCTGGAGGAGACTCACAGGTTATAACAGGTTATAACACGTGTAGTTATGAGACTTCTGTTCAATAATCATGAGGGGGGGGGGGGGGTCTCCATATTAAACAGGCGGATCGAGGACCTCCAGGGTCCAGGTCCAGGTCTCATCAGGTGAGTCCTCCTCCTCCTGGAACCTGGAACTGACCCCCGGCGCTTCCTGCCAGAGGCTTTAAACCCCGCCCCCCCTTTTTTTCCCATCATGCACAGGGGCACGCAGCCAGCTCCCACGAGCCCCCCGGCTCGCTGCCCTGCCATCTGCTGTGATTTATAGAAAACGGCCGATGATTTATGAGCCAGTCATCTCACAATGAAGTCGCTCTCTTTCATTTACACGACCTCGCGACCTCCACGCCACTCCAGCCAGGTTTAGAGGGGGGGGGGGGGGGTAGACCAGGGGGGGGGGGGGGGTAAAACAGGAGCAGCTTTAATGAAATTAACTTTTAACAGCGTGTGCATGCTGATGAGGCTGAGACCACCACTGAGAGACGACTCAAGGTCCAACTGGTCCAAACACCGCCCCGCCCTGGTGCACGAATCAAACGCCCCGTCAGGAGCCAGTGAACCGGGGACACATTTAAACATTTAATTATTCACCGACGAGGTCCAATCAGCAGAGACGTACTCACCTGAGTCTCCTCACAGTCACCCGAGTGTCTCCTTGTCTCCTCACAGTCCGCTGTCTCCTCACAGTCCCCTGAGTGTCTCCTTGTCTCCTCACAGTCCCCTGAGTGTCTCCTTGTCTCCTCACAGTCCCCTGCGTGTCTCCTTGTCTCCTCACAGTCCCTTGAGTGTCTCCTTGTCTCCTCACAGTCCCCTGCGTGTCTCCGTGTCTCCTGGTAGGACTAGCGTTAGCTCGTGTATCTAATAAACTGACGTGTGTTTCACAGATATTCAGTAAAACATTCTTGTATATTTGATTCTCGGTGGTTCTGAGTATAAATATCTGGAGAACTTAATAAACTTAAAGCTCTTACTGTTCATGACGAACTGAGTCCTGGTCCTGAGCTCCAGGAAGTCCTCGTGCTGCAACAGAACAACAACAGTCACAGGTTCGATTCCCACGGCAGCAAAGTGTCTCCAACACAACGACCAGATGAGTGGACCTCAGAGTCTCCATGTAACCGAGACTCAGAGCAAAGAGCGCCCTCTGGTGGCGGAGAGCTTTATATTGTTCAGATGTTAGATTCATTTTTAGAACGTGACGTTAAACATTAAAACAGTTAAACATTAAAACATTAAAACATTTAAACATTAAAACATTAAAACATTAAAACAGTTAAACAGTTAAACAGTTAAACAGTTAAACAGTTAAAGTTACAGAAGAGACTCACCGCTCACTAAGATGACACGTGATGAACGAGCTCGTGTTTCCTGATTAACGCTTCGGTCTCAACCTGCTCCTCGCGGGTCCAGGTGTTACTAATCACACCAGACAGGAAACACCTGCGGCTTCTTCACGCAAGGGCGCCTGGGACGTGTAGTTTAAACGTGTAGTTCACAAGAAGCTCCACAGATACAACTGCAGAGGAACAAGTACTCAGATCTTTATTAAAAATACTACTACAATGTGTACTTCAAAGTACTTATCCTGCAGTGAGTATTAGTAGTAACAGGTACAATATGTACCTCCGAGGTGTAGTACAGTAAAAACACAAACTAGAAGGTACAAATACCTCCAAATTGTACTTAAGTAAATGTATTTAGTATTTTTCCAGCACTGACAAAATACCACAAAAACTAAACTAAACTAAAATATTACAAAGTGATTTATATTAATGTAGAGAAAGTGATGTAATCATATTATATTATAATTATATTCTTAATATGTGTAAAATATAAATGTGATAAATAAAGAAACAAGAAGATAGAAGTCTGACGGTTTATTTCAAGTTGTCTAAACATGTAAATATATATATTTATACACAGTAAAACATAAATATATCGTAGTGTGAAATAAAACTGATAATAGTAAGAATAGTAGGAGGAGCCATGCAGCGCATATTTACAGCTCATTAGTGAAGCCGCGGTGAGTTCAGGTGAGGCACACAGTCAGGAAAACACAGAACTTCTTGTTTTGGTCAAAGTGACTTCGTTTCATGCGGAATACTTCTGTAGAAGTTGTACTTTTGTGTTTTAAATGTGTACAAAAGAGTAAAGGGATGTACTTGTACATTCAGTCGATACATAAAAAGTACATTTAACAGTCTGAAGAGGAGGAATAAGGCCCGGACGTCTTCAGGGACTCTACTGTGAACATGAAGCCGCTTAGCTTAGCTTAGCTTAGCTTAGCATAGAGACTGGAAACGGGGGGGGAACAGCTAGCCGTAGCGTTCATAACTTTTAGTTCAGTTTCCAATAGAAATGTTTTAAACGTTTACAGATAAACTCGTAACCGTCGTGCTGCGTTCAGGTGCCGTCGGAATAATGGGACAAATGAGACCCAGAAGTCTGAACAAACAGGATTATCCCAGGAGCAAGTGAACGCACCATCTGGTCGGACAAACCTGAAGATATTTGAAACATGAAATAAAATAATAAAAGCTTCATATTCACGTGAGAGTTTTAATCGTTAACTCTTCCACGTTAAAGCTCCTCTGGAGCGCTTGTTTGAGCCGCCCTCGTGTGCCAGACGGGTGGAGTTCAGCGCCAGAGGAGCTCAGAGAGGCGTTTCTAGTGTTCTAACGAGCAGCAGCAACAGTTCATCTCTATAAAGCACGAGTGTACTTGAACTCAGCGTTTAGTCGACAGTGTTCCACCTGAACTTATTGCTGAAGATCGTTTTTCCTTCACTTTAATATTCAGATTGTCAGATTTAAGTCAAATATTTCACATTTTAAAGGTCGACATTCAACTTTAGGAGCAGAGAGTTTCTTCTCTTCAGACGTTTGTGTATTAATCACGTTGTTGTTTCTCAGCGTCTCGTATGATTTAAACACATAAATAAAGACGCTCATCAGTTTCATTTCCATTTAAATCTAATTAATCAAAAGTAAGAGTTTATCTTTTACTACTTATTTAATATCTCCTCTTCTTCACATAAAACATAATAGTTTTAACAGCCGCGTGTTGTTGGTCCCATTAAAGAACTAAACGACATAAATATTAGATTTAAGTATTTAATGTGGATAAAACGTCATCTTCACAAATAAAAACTAAACGTCAGAATGACAAAAAAAGGCAAAAATAATTAATAATATTGTTTATTTAAATTGTAATAATTATATTAATGAATGAAACTTATAAAATATACATAATAAATAATAAAAAGATATAGTTTGAAATAGTTTGTATATTATGAGTGTCGATGATTAAACAGGAAATGAACTGATTGGTTCTTCTTTAAATAACAACACTGGTCTATGGTCCAGAGACCTGGTCCAGAGACCTGGTCCAGGACCAGGTGAAGGGTTTCTACCACCACCGAGTTCCAGACGGAAGACTTATATTTTAAGGCTCGAGAGACGGAGGAGGAAACAAGATGTCAGAGGTCGGGCCTCCTCCTGGAGACTGAGGAGGAGTTAGTAGGAGGAGATGTCGGAGGTCGGGCCTCCTCCTGGAGACCGAGGAGGAGTTAGTAGGAGGAGATGTCGGAGGAGCTGCTGCTGTTGCTGGTGGAGGTCTGAGCTCTCTTGATGTAGAGGTTGAGCAGCTTCATCTGCAGGACGGAGACAGAGTCAGTCAGTGAGGTCTTTATGTCACATGAAGTCCTCTATGGACCATCATGACTAGAGGTGGAGACGTGAAGTCATGTGACCGGGGTGGAGTTCCCTGATAGCCTAGCGTTAGCTTCGTTAGCGAGCGTACCTTGCTGCCGGTCAGCTGAGCCAGGTACGGCTTCAGCTCCTCCCCGATCACCGAGTAGACGGCCACCAGGCAGAAGACGCTGGCCTTCCTCACGCTGCTCTCCGTGTTGTCGTAGCCCTGCAACGGCAAACACGGCGTCGAGTGAAACGCGCCGACGCCTCTCTGCTCTGAAAAGGTTCCCGTAGAGACAGCGACGGGGTCTCACCTGCAGCAGGCCGGGTATGATGTCAGACAGCAGCTGGTGCAGCGGCTCCTTGGCGATGCGTTCGATGGCCCTCGTCTGCATCTTGATGGCGGCCAGGTTGACGGGGTAGTCGGCCGTCTGCACGATGGGGCAGAGGACCTTGATGCACTGCTCCGGGTGGATGGAGGCCGCCAGCGTGGAGGCCGCCTCCTCCGCCGCACGCACCACCTGCAGCGGGATGGAGATCACTTAACCCTTTAAACAATCCCCAGAACTGCCCCGTTTATCACAGACACAAGCTGTAGAAACACTATCGCCAGGTTTCATCTTTACGACTCGAGCTCGGGGTTCAGAGGGTTCGTCGGACCTGCTCACCTCCTTGTGAGAGTCCTTGTGGGCCTCCAGCGTCTTCATGACGGTGAGCTCGGCGTAGTTCTTGAAGCGGGCCGGCTGGTTCCTCAGGATCTCCTTCAGGACTCGGAGGGCCAGCGCCCGGATGGTGTGCTGAGAGAGAGAGAAAGGGGGAGGAGTCAGTCCAGAAGGAGTCTCACAGTATTGATGAGACTGCTGGCGGAGGTTTCTGTCCTCACGTCTTTGTCTCCCAGCGTCTCCAGCAGCAGCAGCAGCATGGTCTTGAAGTGCTCCTCCCACACCACCGGGACGTCCTCTCGGGCCACCTTCAGCAGCTCCAGCAGGGTTCCCCGGCGCTCCTCGGGGTCCTGGAGAGAGAGCTCCTTCAGCAGCTCGCCCACCAGCTGCAGCTGCTCAACGGGGCTCACTGGAGGAGGAGGAGGAGGAGGAGGAGGAGGAGGAGGATTTAAGAACAACATCCAGGGAGCAGTGAGACTGAAACAGAGAAGGGTTCCTCACCTGGGAAGCTCTTGGCGTTCACCATCTTGTTCTCCACACATTCTTGTCGGCTGCCTGCAAAAATAAAAACAGTTTAAAAGACGAAAACCCGACAAACTGAACCCCAGAAGAAGAGGAGGAGCTCGGCGGCGTCACCGTCTCTCTGCGTCTCCGCGGCGTCCTCGTACAGCGCCTCCTTCAGGGCGGCCTTGTCGTCCGTGTAGTTGTACGGGTTGTAGTCTCGGTAGCGCGGCCCGGAGAAGGAGCGCGGCGACGGCGTGTTGAGCAGCGACGTCTTGTTGTCCAGAGCCGGGCGTCCGACCACGTCGCAGTCCGAGGAGGCCCCGACGCCGCACTGTGAAACGGTCACAACATCTGTTTCAGGGACACTCGATGGTGGGACGCTTACAGATGTTTCTGGACTCATTTAAGTTCATCTGATGCAACCAGAGTCACACGAGTAGTCGACTCATTTAAGGACCAATCACAAGAGGTCTGGATGATCAGTTCATTGTTTTCCTCACCTTGCCGTCCCTCCTCAGCGGCTCCGTCGGGTCCTCTTGGCTGCGGTAGCTGAAGTTCTGGATGGCCTCGGTGACGCCGCGGAGGGAGCTGTAGATCTCCTCCTGGTTCAGGTTCTCACTGTCGTAGTCCAGCATGCTGCAGGGAGAAGGTTCATGATCAGGGATCCACTACAGCGTTACCTTAGAGTCTGAGAAGAAGAGGACACTCGGACCAAACCTCTTCATCTTTCACCTCTGGGTAACAAGTTAAACTGCTGAGCACAGAGACGACAAAGAGAAACCAAACGAATGGACAAGAGGACAAGAGGAGCTGATGGAGCCACAGACAGACAGAAGAGACGACAGGTGAGAGGGGGGGGGGCTCAACAGGTAGAGAGGGTCGTCTGGCAACCGCAGAGGAGGAGGAAGAGGAGGAGGAGGAGAAGAGGGGGTGGGGTTACCTGGGTGAGTAAGCTGGCCTCCCTGTCTTGAGGGAGCAGTGGGCGGTGGATGGAGGAAGAGGAGGAAGAGGTGGAAGAGGAGGAAGAGGAGGAAGAGGGAACTTGGAGAGCCCGTCTGCGCTCCAACCCCACAGCCGACTGAGAGGAGGAGGAGGAGGAGGAGGAGGAGGAGGAGGAGGAGGAGCCCAGAGAGAAGACGTGAGAAATAAGGAGAAGAGCTGCTCTCAGAGGAGAACCAGTATTGTTTTTTTGCTAACTTTAACTTTAACTTTGAGTGAAATATTAAGTTAACTTAATAAATAATAATAACATTATTATAAATGATTATGATAATGACTCAATAAACTGCCTTTGATATATGTGATGAGCTGGTCACAAGGTTCCTGACAGTGAAACAGGTCTGAAGTGTGTTGGTGATGCTCTGAGCTCTGCTTATCTTAACACAGGTGTGTGAGCAGCAGGACTACCTGGGAGAAAGACCCCCGTGGGAGGTGTTGGTGGGGGAGGTCAGCGGGCTGCTGCGGCTGCTGGGCGGCCGTGGAGGAGTCCGCCCGGCCGGGTTACTGGGAGCCTGAAGATCAGAGACACCACACAAGCTGATAAAACGTGAATATTCTGTGAGAATAAAGTGTGTGTGTGTGTGTGTCTGTGTGTGTGTGTGTGTGTGTGTGTCTGTGTGTGTGTGTGTGTGTGTGTGTGTGTGTGTGTGTCTGTGTGTGTGTGTGTCTGTGTGTGTGTGTGTGTGTGTGTGTGTGTCACCATGCTGATGCCGCTGCTGGTGTTCCTCAGGTGGTTGTGCAGCAGCTTGGTGGTCCCGTCCTGGAAGGTTTTGGGCAGAGCGCCCAGCAGCATGGTGAACTCCGGCGTGTTCAGCTCAAACAGGGCGATGAGCACCACCTGGGCCGCCTGCACACACACACACACACACACACACACACACACACACACACACACACACACACACACACACACACACAATTAATCAATCCTCACATAACGAGGCTCTGATATGACTCACTCTAAGAAAATACATGAAACCAGAAGAAGAGAACTTGAAGGTAAAAGTGAGAGAAAAATAAAACGTGAAGGAAACAGAAAACAGCTTCTTCTTCTTCTTCTTCTTCTTCTTCTTCTTCTTCTTCTCGTGTTTCAAACACAGAAACAGTTCATGCAGAACTTGCTGGAACAGTTTAGTTGATCACAGCTCCTCATGCAGAGTCCAGTGGGACCAGAACTGGACTTGTTAGTGCAGAGTGCTGCCCCCTGCTGGTGGTTAGAGGCGGTTAAACCGCTGTCATGCTGGTTGATGATGTTTGGAGGTTCTACCTGCTTGCACCTCTCCTCCAGGTTGCCCTCCCCCGGCAGAGAGGCCACGGTGCCGACCCGGCCCGACAGATCCTCCCCTGCCCAGTTATGAAGGGTCTGGGGGGGGGGGGGGGGGCGCGGTGGAACGAGCAACGGCGATTTGGAAAAAAACAAAATCAAGATGTGAAAACAAAACAGAAGAAATGAAAGGAAGTGAGAGAGGACAGCGGAGTCGGTCTCCCACCTTGCGGACGTCGGAGCTCTTGGGCTCGGTGGTCCAGGTGATGACGCGGGACACGGCGAGGCGAGTCTCGCTGGAGTTCACGAAGTCGGCCGGGTCCATCTGACGGGCGAGCGCCTCGATGTAGCGCAGGATGGCCACCTTCACCTTCAGGTTGGGCGTCTGCGTCTGATCCACCACGAAGCGCATCAGGATGTTGAACTGCTGCTCGTACGGGAAGGACTCTCTGCAGACGGACAACGTGTTCATTGAGTAACAGAACTAACCGATGAAGTCACGACTGATTCATCTGAGACCAACAGTGACACCAAACTGAGACTGAGCCCACCTGGTGACGTCCAGGGCCTTCTGGACTTTGGCCTGGACGGAGCCCAGCAGGTCGGCGCCCATCTTCTTCAGCAGCTGGGTGAGCAGGACGAAGAGCCAGTCCTGCAGGTCGTCCCTGTGCAGCGTGATGAAGTCCACCAGGGTCTCCAGGAACATGCTGAAGACCTGAGGGAGGAGGACGAGGGATGAAGGGGGGTCACACACACACACAGCGCTGCAGACTGCGGAGGAAACACTTACTCTCTGGTGTGTGTTACAGTCCACAGCAGCGAGCACACATGCAACACAAAGGACACACGCAGTTAGTCTGAGCTGCAGGTAGCTCTGGCTTCATGCTGTTGACACCAGCAGCAGCTCTCACCTTGCTGTGAGGGTCTGCAAACATCCGGGTGAAGATCTCACAGAGCCTCTTCAGCTCCACGCGACTGAAAACAAGCAGCAGGTTCATGAGTGAGCAGACTCAGCCTCCTATCAGCTCCCTCCTAACTGCTACTACACCTCCTAACCTGAGCATCCTCTGGCTCTTCAGCAGGTTCTGCAGTCCCAGCAGCCCCTCCTTCCTCTCGGACCAGTTGGCGCTGGCGCAGTGGTTCAGCACCTCGGCCACGTCCTCCGTCTGGCGCAGGTAGTGCGGCGCGGCGCCGCCGTTGCGCGAGCCGTAGGAGCGCTCGGAGCAGGCGCTGGAGGCGTCGCTGTTGGCGTCGTCGTCCGAGTACATTCCCGGAGACTCGAAGCGCCGCCTCACGGGCCGCCGCTGAGGAGAGAGGAGGCGGGGTTAAAGACGGCTCGCTGCGGATGCCGTGAGGAGGTGGAGCATGCTGCTGCTTCACCTCTCACTGAATGTTAGCAACACGTCAGCAGACAGAAAGTTTAACCAACGGACGGATTCATGCTCTGCATGCACAGACGGAAGGTTGAGCTGGTGTTTGTACCTTACTCCTCGAGTCTCCCAAGAGCTGGAACGTAAGAGTCCAGGAAGAAAGAGGACAGAGGAGTTACTGCAGGACAGAGGAGCTCTGACTGCTTCTTATTGACTCAAAGAGCAGAACGTCACCAGACCGATGCTCTCACTGTGTAACCAGCTTTATATCAACATATGTTTCCTACCAGAGCGTCGGCGACGGCGGCCTCCACGTCGGTGCCGGTGTTGAGGACCTTCATGGCGTTGACGGAGGCCGAGATGCGAGCCTGATGGGACAGCCGGTCTGACAGAGAGACGGTGGGAGGAGAGCGCTGGTTTAATGGAGGTCTTGATGAATCAGATCTAATGAGCTCATTCTGCAGGCTGGGTCTGGGTCTGGGTCTGGGTCTGGGTCTGGGTCAGTGCAGCTTTTTAAACACTATTTATCAGCTGTTTTATGAGACGACATCAGACCCAACCCAGAGAACGCTGCATCACAGTTCAGTCCTGACAGCCTGAACAGATCAGAGGAGGACATGCAGGGGGGCTCAGGGACGGTGTGAAGCAGGAGGACGGAGGTCCTAAACAGTAGTGAGCGTGCTCGCTGACTGAGGGAGTCACCTGAGTAGCACTCTGCAGAGGACAGGGCGCTGGTGGAGCGGGAGTGACGCCGCGTCGCTGCAGGAGGACGTAAAGTCACAGATAAATAAAAGGGATTTCTGCAGCAGCTGCAGGCTTCAGGATTAGAACGTGGACATTTAGATACAGAGCATGCAGAGAATCAGGAAGGAACAACACAGAGAAGGAAGGGAAGTGATTGTTTTAGGGGAGGGGGGGTCTTCAGTACTCACCCAGGGGGGAGAAACCCCTGGCCGGGCTGGTGTCACGGCTGCTCTCACGACTGGTTTCACGGCTGCAGCCCTGACTCATGCTGGGCCGAGGGATCCGGCTCCGGGCTAGAGGAGCACGACAGAGAGACAGAGAGACAGACAGACAGAGAGAGAGACAGACAGAGAGACAGAGAGAGAGACAGACAGAGAGACAGAGAGACAGACAGACAGAGAGACAGACAGACAGAGAGACAGACAGACAGACAGCAGCGCGGGGAGAGATTAGCTTGCAGCACAGACAGCCAGACACCGACACACCTGAAGCTCTGCAGAGAGTTAGTGGAGCAGGAGAGAAGGG